>NC_061120.1:112365157-112383834 GCF_002878395.1 Capsicum annuum | reverse complement strand
TTCTTCAAAGTTATTGATGTTGCCATGATTTAATGAATTGATACATTAAATCATGGCAACATCAATAACTTTGAAGAAATATCAAGACTCATTGTAACAACTCAATCTCATGAATCAATATACTCAATAATCCAATTTGTCATAAGGAAGCTTAAAGCTTGACACATATCTTAAAAGCACTTGAAATATCAACTCATGCTAGAATTATGAAATTCACAATATTAAATATCAAGTCATAACTTGGGAATAGTAAAATAATCATGTATAACAAAGCTTGAACAATTTATATTCTCTTAATCTCATGATGAAGTAATTTGGGTATAAACCCGCTTGCAAAATCATATAAATCCTGATAGAAATCAAAGTTTTGGGCATAAGAACGAAAGAATTGCTCTTGTTCAATACCCCGCATACCTTAATCTTTGAAATTGGATGAATTCTGGTGCTTGAGACTCTATCCGCACTTGTAATAAATGATTCTCGAAGCCCACACTATGAGGAACTTGATTCTTGAAAAAATCTTAAAGATTTATGGATGATTTTTGAAAGATTAATGTCGTTAAATAAAAACCCTAGATATATTTCTTAAGAGAATTAGAAGAGAGAATGAAGAAATTAGGGTTTAGATGGGAATTCTCATCTATATAGGGGCCTCTAAAAGATGAGAAAAGACAAAAATACCCTTTCAAAAACGTCCTTTAATTGCTGAAAAAAAATAGCTGACGATATTCATGACAAGTTGTCAAACTTGTGACAAGTCATCACGAAATATCGTCACAAAAGGTGGATTTTATGATTTTCTACTTAAGGTTGACGACATTGGTGATAAGTCGTCACACTTGTGACAGCTTATCACAAAATGTTGTCACTCAGTTTTCCAGCCTGACATATTGGAGTAAAATGGGCATAACTCTTGGCTCCGATACCGGATTTGGGTGAAATTGGTATCGTTGGAAAGCTAATTCAATTATATATATTTTGGTAGGTCATGAGATCAATAATTCATAGTATAACGAGAGATATGCTCATTTGAAGTTGAATATGGTAATATCCTTCCCAAGAATTCAATCGGTAATGAATGTTTTGATTCACCTAATCGCTAGGACATCTTTGAGGCATTAATACACATCACCCTTGATCAGAAAACAACCAAAGCACTATAATTTACTTCTCATGAACTTGAGTCATGGTTGCACTATTGGTTAGAGTCTCGGGGTATTATAGGGAGTTGAGCTATTTTCTCTGTATAACTTTTGTTAGTCTTCTAACTTTTAATATTTTTATTAGTATAAAATAATTAAGTTAATATTTTATCATTATATTTTTACTTATTCATTTTTTGTTTTTATTTTTTAAATAAAAAAGAAAAATAAAAGGTCAAACCTAAAATCTATCCAAACCACCCCACTAAATTTAACTTCACCACTTTTCCTAAAACTACCCAAACTTTCCCCTCACAAACATACACACATTCCTCAACTCCCATATAAAAGACACACCTCTACACAATATTACACAGACACAACACAAAGAGACAAAAAAAAAGAAACAAGCAAAAAACAAAAGAGAAAAAGAGGACGAACAGGGAGAGAAACAAGAAGGAAAAAGAAAACTTGGAGGAAAGATCAGAGAAAACAAGGAAAAGAAAAGGTAAGAAGGAGAAGGTAGAAACAAAAAATGAGAGGAGAAAACGCGGAACACAAAAACAAAAAGAAAAAGGGGTCGAATTTATCTTTTTATTTTGAAAAATTGACTTAATATATTATTCGTTATACTTTGGAATTAAAGTTATCCTCGCTGTCATATTTTGGGATCAAATTTATCTCTTTACTTTAAAAAATTGACTAAATATATCCTTCATCATTCTTTGGGGCTAAATTTACCCTTGATTTCATACTTTGGGGACATATTTACCCTCATTGTTAAGAAGCTTTTCACTTGTACCCTTCATTTAAAAAAAATTAATTTTTAAATAAATCACTCCTTAATCTAATTTCCCTGATCCGACCCATAAAAAAATACTCAAATGAATATACCCCTCCCTCAGTTTTGTTGGTCGAATTTTTTCAATGAACAAAAATACCTTTTTTTGAATGTTCAACACTAGTAGGTTATTTACAAATAAGCAAAACATAAAATGGATTGGGATAATGTAGAAGCATGAAACTACAGAAAA
Source organism: Capsicum annuum (assembly GCF_002878395.1). Classification (NCBI taxonomy): domain Eukaryota; kingdom Viridiplantae; phylum Streptophyta; class Magnoliopsida; order Solanales; family Solanaceae; genus Capsicum; species Capsicum annuum. The sequence goes on along the minus strand of NC_061120.1, from coordinate 112,381,658 downwards.
TGTAGATTACAAACTCTTCTCTTATTCGATTATGCAAATTTTAAAATTTGGTATCAATTCTTTGTGCATCTATATTCTAGAATCAGTGAGTAAAATTTTTGAGCAAATGAAATGATGAAAACGTTGTATATATCTAGGTTGCATATAAATATATATGAATGAAGAGATGCCACTATTGGAACATGTGGAGACCTCTTAACTCAATTATCTAGAGAAATATCCAATAGACTAATCTATTGCATTTAACCACCAAGTGTCATTTTTCATGAGTTCTATACTGATGCAGATTCATGAACTAAGAGAGGGATATATTTCTTTATGTTTGAACTAATGCAGATCAATTGTTCATGAGGTTGCTAAATTTTCCATTTATGCTGAAGTTAAAGAGAAGCAGGACGAAGATCCCATCTTGATGCAAATTAAAAAAAATGTGGGTCAATAAAAGGTGATGTCTTTTAAAATTGGTGGTGATGGAATTTTGTGATACCAAGGTAGGTTGTGTGTTCTGAATGTGGATGGTTTGCAAGAGAGGATCCTTGATGAAGCTCACATATCGAGGTATGTTGTTCACCTAGGCTCTACTAAAATGTACCATGATCTTAAGGCTATATATTGGTGGAATAATATGAAACGTGATATGGCTGAGTTTATTTCCAAGTGTCTGAATTGCCAACCAGTTAAAGTGGAACATTTGAGACCAGGTGGTACTTCCCAAGAGATAGCCTTGCCTTTATGGAAATAGAAGATGATCAATATGGATTTCATCATGGGACTTTTGAGGTCCTGAAATTAGTATGATTCTATTTGGGTAATTATGGACCGGCTGGCCAAGTCAACTCACTTTATGCCTATGAGAAAAAACTATTCAGGAGATGATTATGCCAAGTTATACATTAAGAAGATAGTCTATTTTCATGGGGAACCCATATCTATTATATCCGATCGAGGTATGCAATTCTCTTTGCAGTTTTGGAAATCTTTTCAGAGGGGTTTAGGTTCTAAGTGAACCTAAGTACTATATTCCACCCTCAGATGGATGGGCAAGCTGAATGCACCATTAAAACCCTTGAGGATATGTTGAGGGTCTGTGTCATTGACTTCAAAGATAGTTGGTTAGATCACTTTTCATTGATAGAGTTCGCCTATAATAATAGTTATCATTCCAGGATTAAGATGGAACCTTTTGAGATACTTTATGGGAGAAGATGTAGATTACCAATTGGGTGGTATGAAGTGGGTGAGACACGAATATTTGGGCCTAATCTTGTTCATTGTCAATGGATAAGGTAAAAGTCATTAGAGAATGACTCAAGACAGCCTAGTATTGCCAGAAATCCTACGCCGATGTCAGAAGAAGGGAGCTAGAATTTGAGGTTGGTGATTGGGTGTTTCTAGAAGTCTCTCCTATGAAGGGAGTCGTGAGATTTGAGAAGAAAGAAAAGTTGAGTCCTCGCTATATAGGACCATACCAGATTATGAGAAGAATAGGTGGAGTCGCCTATGAGTTAGTGTTGCCCACAAGTCTGGCTTCTATTCATCCAGTATTTCATGTGTCTATATTGAATAAGTGTATTGGAGATCATTCCCTAGTGTTTCCTATAGAGAAGATTAATATGAAAAATTTCTTGTCATACGAGGAAGGACCCATTATAATCTTGGATCGCCAAGTTCGAAAGTTGAGGAGTAAGCAAATAGCTTCTGTTAAGGTGATGTGGACGAATCAAAAAGCCAAAGAGGCTACTTGGAAATCAAAAAATGATTGCGGGCGAGGTACCCGACTCTTTTCAAAACCATGGATAATGATTCTGAAGGTACAAAGCCTATACTATTCTTTATTTCATTTAGTTCTTCAAATCGTGCTTTCTGTGTCCCAAGTCATCATACGGGGATGAATGATCCCAAGGGAGGATAATGTAACGACCTGTATTTTGGACTAGAAAGTAAACCATCTTCCCAATGTGTAAATGTTTCAAAATCCATAAATCCTATGAAAATTTAGTGTGTTAACCATTTATGTAGTGCGGGAATCTGGTTAAGCATGAATTGAGATCATAGAGGTCCTTTAACTCAAGGACGAGTTGAAAATATTTCTATAGATTAAGTTTTAGTAGATGATTTAACTTGAGTCAAATTTCATCGACCATAAATTCTTGTATATATATAATTAGAGGGCCTACTATATATCAAATGAAAGTTCATCAAAGTAGCTTTCCAATGATACCAATTTTGCCTAAATCCGATAATCGAGGGAAAAGTTGAGACTTTGCAAAGTGGAGTGTGTCGCCTAACAAATCGCCTAAGTCCACTAAAATGTTATGCCATAAGTTAGGCACCACCCAACCTAGATTATGCCATAATTTAGGTGCCGCCCGACTAGTTTATGCCATAAGTTAGTCAACGCCCATCCTAGTTTAGGCGATGGGCAATGCGGCACACACCTTATGGCCCAACAGCGCAAATTCATCACTTTTAAGTCATTTTAAAGGAAACTAAGTCCTTTCACATCCCAAAACTATCCCTAATCATACTTAAACAAATTTACGCTTATTAGTAACGTCTAAACTCTCCTAAGATCCCTAGTTCATGCTTCAAGAATACAAGAGGAGAAAATAACTAGGGTTTGAGCAATCAAGCTTAAAGGTCCAATCTTTTCGAAGTTTTTTCACGAATTCTTCGCAACTAAGGTACATGGGGTTTTCCTAAAACTGCCTGGGTATAAAAAATTATTTCAACAACTTTTAACGTTGAGAAATTATGAAATCTAAAAGGGGTTTGGAATTTACATTGACATTTACGTTATGAATTCTTTAGAAACATTATTGTTTTGGTCTTTAGGTCTTCCCCCAAATTGATTTAAAATTTTATGTATGCATGTATGTGCTTAAAGTTGATATTTGAATTGAGAACCTGACTATTTACGCTCCCTCTCATGTTGCAAATACTTGATTTTAGAATGTTATTTAGAAGCATGGAATCAACGTTCTTAACTATTGTTGAATGATTTGAGAGTGATCTTGAATTTATGAGAGGGGTTTTACATGTTGGTAAACATTGAATATATTTGCATGGTTTACCAAAATTACATGACCACTACATATTGTTGAAATGATTGAAAAGCATGATCTTTGTATAATGTGACAAATGTTTTAAAGTACGAATCTCCTAATATTATTTTGAAGCAATGTGGTTCCAATACATGATATAGAATAGCTCAAAATTATGAGTTACAAGTTTTGGTATGACGATACCAAATCAGACAATGTCATAGCAGATGCAGGCTAGTATAGAAATCCTATTTTATCAGGCTTTTCATAATTTTGAATTAAGAATGATACATGTTCAGAAAAGGCTAAAATTGGGCAAAAAGAGATGTTAGGTGGTTCCCCGAAGAAGGCACGAGTTCAGACAACTCATTGCCCAAAATCGTGTTTGCCGATATGGGTATATTATTTTATGTTGGCCTAGTGCCCTATGGTGTATCAAAACACTCCAACCCTTGCGGCAAACTTGGGTTGGGGGCTTCTCCGCCAAGTAAATTGCAGATTTCATATAGCCCGTGGAATATCAGACTTGTAGGGGAGTGCCATCTAACTCAGAAGTAATACAAAGAGTTGAATTACACTGACATGAATGTTTTTATGATTATTAAAGAAGTGCCCAATTATTTTGAACTATATCATGCATGATATTTTGAAATCTGCTCTCACCTATTATATATATACAAATACATTATTTTGGATTTCTCCGCATACCAGTACATCTGTATTGGCCCCCTATATTTTAGGGTTTGAGGCTCAATCTAGGGGTCCTGATAAGTTGTAGATTTCTTCGGGCTGGAGTGGAGAGTGCAGTTGGTGAGCCTTCTATATTTCACAAGGCCTATTTCCTTTTAGTCATTTATCATCTATTATGGTTTTGGTCTACTGGGGGCCTTGTCCCAGATTCAGAAAAGTTTTGATGTCTTATATATTTGAGATTTCGCAGACTGAGAAAGATATTGGCTATATGTTGAGAAACCTATCTTTGTATTGTTGAACAGATTTTAGATTTATGACTATGATTCTGTTTCATTGTGTATTTCCGTATTTTTTTATTTTTTTTATATGAATGGTGTGTGTGATTATAAGTTAGAAGGGCTCTCTGGTCTTCATGGTTCGGGATGTCTGTCACGGCTAGGGCCCCAATTCAGGTCGTAAAAATATGAGTAGTATCGAGTTTTGATGACTCGAGGGTTGACTCAAATCTTGATCAGAATTCGTCTTTTCCAGATCTTTTTCTTCCCTTTTCATTCCAACACTATTGTAGACCTATTTTACCTATAATTTACACTAAAGTGCATCATATCAAACAACATATCCTAAGTTCACACATAAATTTATGGTTTTAAGCATCGAAAGTGTCGTGTTTTTATGACACATTAGTCAGGTCCCTATTTAAACAAATATGGCTCATCCCATGTATAAAATTGGGACTCATGATACAACCTCTTTATTGTTTTACTTATGGTCTCAAGTGGGTATACCCCACTCACAATCAAGTTAAAAATGTATGCATACCATGGTAACTCTATGATGCTCAATTCTATGAGTTGCTCATTAGGAAACTAGTCACGAATGCTACCATTATCTGCAACATGAGACTAACTCTCTAGCCTAGAGAGATGATTTGTAATTAATTTTTGGTCACTTTTCTGTCTTTTACCTCTAGATCAAACTCCTACAATATCAATATCCACCAAATCAGGGTTTAGCATCTTTCATACCAAATAAGTAGTAGATATCTACATGATCTGGGTACTCTATTACTTGGTCCCCACTAAGTTAGACCAAAACTTATCAAATGCTACCAGAGCCAACGTTTTTTTATGTCATAGTGTAATTAGCTTGAGCTACGTCTAGAGTCTTACTTTCATAATAAATGGAAATAAAGACCTTATTCTGTTGTTGTCTCAACACTACTTCCATGGCTACATCAATCACATCACACATTAATTCAAAGGGTAACTCCTAGTCCAGAGCAATCAATATAGGAGGCTCTATCAATTTCTTTTTTAAATCCGCAAATACTTTCAGGCAATCATCCCCAAACTCAAACTTTACCTCTTTTTCAAGAAGCTTACATATTGGTCTTACTACCTTTGAGAAATCCTTTATGATTCTCGTATAAATTCACCATGCCCAAGGAAAATATGTATTCTTTTAACTGACAGAGAGGGTGGCAACTACTTCTCCACCTTTTCTCAGTGTACCTATAGACCTCTCTACAACACTTTATAGCCAAAGACAATGCCTTCCTTCACTAGAAAGTGACATTTTCCCCGTTTAACACTAGATTTGTTTCTACACACCTCGTTAATACCTTGTCTAAACTCTGCAAACATATTTCAAAGGAGTTACAAATAATAGAGAAGTCATCCAAATACCTCCATGAAGTCCTCCACCATGTCATAGAATATGGTCATCATGCACCTTTAGAATGTAGCTAGTGCATTGCATAACCCAAAGGGCATTCGCCTGAAAGCATAAGTCCCATAGGATATGTGAATGTTGTCTTATCTTGATCCTCTAAATTTATGGCTATCTGAAGCAGTAATACTCTTGTCTAGTAAGTATATCCAATATTTAAACAATGAAAGAAATTGGGTAATGATTTTTTTGGGTAGCATCATTAAGATTTTTGTAATTCATACAAATTTTCCACTTGGTTACTATGCGATCTAGGTTAAACTTGTTCTTCTAGTTAGTCACGACTGTCATATCCTATTCTTTGGAACACACTAAACGAGAATAAATGACCCATCTATTGTTAACAATAAGATAGACTAGTCTTGTATCAAGACACTTAATCATTTCTTTCCTTAACACTTCCTCCATGACTAGCTTCAATCACCTCTAATGATGCATACTAGGTTTATGACCTTCTTTCATGAATATCTTGTGCATGTAATAGGCAGGGTTTATCCTTGTATGTCCAAAATCTATGACCCAATAGATTTCTTTCTCCTTTTCACCATTTCCAAAGACTCTTTAACATGTACATAGATAATCCTACAGAAAGAATCATCGATAAAGTGTCATCATCCCTAAGAAAAGCATATTTAAGGTGTAAAGGTAGAGCCATAAGCTCCAATTTTGGAGCTTCCTCAATAGATGGCATGAGAAGGACTTATAGGCCTGTTCAAAAGCTCTAAGGCACCCTTATGAATAAAAACACTTGAAACATTCAGAATCTGCACCATTTATTTGCTTTTGTATCACTAAGGATGTTATGTCCCATCAAAGCTCTCTTTAATGGATCCTTGGAAGTAATAAGTGGTAGCTCTGACTCATGGTCTATAACTATGATAAATGATAGTTCTTTATAGATAGCTGGAAGTTTTATTGCTTTATATAGATTAAATACCTCTATGTTATTATGAACTTGCATAGTTAGTTGCCTGACAGCTACATCTATCAATGCATGTCCAGTAGTTAAACAGGGATGTTCAAAGTAAATGAGACTTTCAGATCTGCATCAAAGTTCAGTATAATGAAGTCCACTTGAAATATAAGTGACCTCAAATTCACTAATACATTTTCCACCATTATGTCAGGTCTAAAAAGTGAGCGGTCAGCCAAACTGTAATACCACTGTGGTGGGCCTCAGACTACCTAACCCTATCTTCTTGAACAAAGGGGTAGGCTTGAGATTTATACTAGACCCAAGATTACATAAGCCTTGAGCACTAATGGACTATCCAATTATGATCTGAATAGTAAAGCTTCCTAGATCCTTGGGCTTTGTAGGCATTCTTTTCTTAATCCTTGAGGGACACTCTTCAATAAGTGCAACAACAACATATTTTGTCAACCTATTCCTATTCACCACAGTGTTTTCGATGTACTTGGCACATTTTGGACTCTCTTCAAAACATTAACTAAAGAAAGGTTAATATGAACCTAGTTTAATAAGTTGATCAACTTTTGGTAACATGCTTTCTCTTTCTACTTCTTCAGCCTCTATGGGAATGTTGAAGGTGGCTTCATACTTTCTACTTTGTTCACACTACTTTCAACTTTGTCATTCTCAGTTTTCTCCTTATCCCTAGCCATAGCTTTGTGAGTCACCTTTTTAAGCTCTAACTATTCAAATTGTAGAACACTATAAGTAGATACTACATTCACTTACTTAGGATTTGGATTCATGTCATTAGGTAGACCTCTCTGAGGCCTAGTGTTTTGTGCCCAGACATGCTGCCCCAATTGAACCTCTAAGGTTTTAGTTGCTAGTTATTGATTCTTTATATTTGCTGCCATCTATACTTGATTTGCCATGTTTCAGGATTTCCTTAATATTTCTTGATTGAGCATTATCCTGACTACCCTGAGCCTATTACTGAAGATTCTAATTTCCTTATCCTTAATATAGATTTACATTCTGCCCTTGGTTTTCACATCATGAGAAGTTAGGGTGATTCTACCAGTTTGCATTATATGGATTACCGAAATTCTAATTCCCTTGGCATTGTACATTACCTACATAGTTCATAGATTCTGGATTAGTTGCATATGCATCTACTGAATGGTTACCATTACCACATACCTCACACCAAGTTTGAGTCTATTACACCGCATAAACTGGAGCTTGTAGATGCCCTAAGTTTAAGCCAATCACTTCTTTCTTAATGGAGAAATCTTATACAGAAGGACTCTAGACCTAGGATTGCTATGATACGTCAATACACAGAGGCCACAAGATTGTTAGATGAGATACATACAGGAATATGTGGACCTCACATGAATGGTTTCATGCTCGTAAAGAAGATTTTGAGAGCTAGATACTTTTGGATGACCATGGAGAGGGATAGCATCCGACACATGCAGAAATGTCACCAATGTCAAGTTCATGGAGACCTTATACGAGTTCCACCAAACAAACTCAAAGTGATGGGCTCTCCTTGACCATTTGTTGTTTGGGGCATGGATGTTATTGGGCCCATAGAGCCTCCTGCATCCAGTGGACATCATTTTATCTTGTTCGCTATCGATTACTTCATGAAATGGGTTGAGGCCTCAACACATAAGTCCATAACCAAGAATGTGGTAGCAGATTTCATTCGCAATAACTTAGTCTGTTGGTTTGGAATTCCAGAGTCAATCATAACAGATAATGAAGACAATCTTAATAGCGACCTAATGAGAGAGATTTGCAAAAGGTTTAAGATTTCTCATCAAAATACTATGGCTTATCGACCACATATGAATGGAGCGGTTTAAGTTGCAAACAAGAATATCAAGAGGATCTTGAGGAAGATAGTGGATGGTAATAGGGAATGGCATGAGAAGTTACCATATGCTATACAAAATTTTTAAAGTAGAGAGATAAATTTGACCCTTTTTTCCAAAAAAAAAAAAAAGAAAGAAAGAAAAAGAGATAAAAAATAAAGGAAAAGAGTTCAGGGTTTGTGATCAGGTCTCCATTTCGAGTTTTTGGTGATGATTTTCTTCCTTATATATTCAATTTAGATCTTCACAGGTTCTTATCCAAATCGGTACTATATTTGTATAAGTTTTTCATGTGAATCAAAACATGAACAATATTTATTTATATGATTTCATGTATTATATAGTATTGTATATCTACTGATTTGAGAAATTATGTGCATGTGTGCATTCTTTGTTAAGTTGACATTTTTTCTTTTTTTTCTTATAATCCTTCATAGTGCGTATGTTATTGTTATATTTCACAGTGTGTGTATGAATTTTCATGAATGCAAATTCATGTGAAATATTTTTTTATATTATATATTTGTTAGAGGAGAAAAGAAGAAGATGCAAAAAAGCTAAAAAAAATATAGAGAGATAAGAGAAAAGCAAAAAAAAAAAATGAAACCAAGTAAGAAGAAGCAAGAACAGACGCACATCAGTATACGAAGGAAAAAGGAAAAAAAGTAAGACAAACTGGAAAAGAGAGAACTTGGAGAAAACAAGAAGGAAAAAGAAAGGAGAAGAAAGCTACCATCCAATTTAAATTGAGAAAAGACATGATTTCCCCCCTGAACTTGTCCGCTCAACTAACTTTAGCACTTAAGCTAAACTTCTATTTATTTACCCCGCTTAATATCTTTAAAGTGTATTAATTTCATCCCTCAAAATTGAATACCACTCTCATAACGGAGAGTGTGTTACACTCGCCTACACATCACCGCCACGTCAATGCCACGTCGGAGCCATTTCATTGTCACGTAAGAAATTACTATTTTTCTAAAAAAAAATAATCCCCCACATATTATTTTTTATTTATAAAAATATATATATTTATTTATATATATATATAATTATATATATATATATATATATATTTATATTAAATAAAAAAGGCACCCCCACCCCTATTTTCTTTCTTTTTCACACTCCCCCCCCACCCACCCACCCACTATTCTCACCCTCTACCTTGTAATTAACGTAGTCCCCCCACCCCCTTACGCCTCCCTTCTATGTGCCCTTCTTCTTCAGATTCCCCCCTCCTCCTCTTCCTTTAGCACCCCCTTCATTTTTTCTTGACCATTTCCCCTCACCCGCTCCCCCCACTTTCTCTTTATCCCCTTTCAACCCCCACCCCTGTCATGAAAAATACTTTCTCCTTTATTTTTTTCAGTTACTCCATTAACACCATTAGATAAACTATCAAAACACCAATTTAAGGTAATTCCTCCATTAAAACAGTATTTCAACCCATTCTTCTTAATTTTTTCTTAAAGTAATACTAGTAGTTTATAGTGAGCAATGATTAGGGTAATCATGACAATGATTGGAGTAATCATTATAATGGTTGGAAGGATAAACATAATTGATTAGTAATAATTTTTGTAGTTGTAGCAATTGTATTTAATTTTAGTTCGGAATGTAGTTGTAGCAATTGTATTTAATTTTAGTTCGGAATTTTCTTATGGCCATCACATTATGATTTTGACATTTTGGTAATGGTTGAAGAAAATGGGTATTGTTGTTTGATGATGTATTGGAGAAGAAAAGGGTGTGGGTATAGGGTGCGGGTGTGGGGATGAGAGGTGAGGAAGGGTGGGGGCATTGAAGAAGAAAAGGTTGATTTATATATATATATATATATAAAGTGGGAACATGTAATTTTTTAAATAATAAACGCGCCTATTTTTTTTAAAAAAATGTCACATCAGCATTAGGGGTGAAACAAATACACTTTAAAGATGCTAAGGGGGGCAAATAAATAGAAGTTTAGTTTAAGTGCTAAAGTGAGTTGAGCGGACAAGTTTAGGGGGAAAATCATGTCTTTTCTCATTTAAATTCTATTGTTTAAGCAAAGCTTTTTATCATGTTTGTCTATCAGTTTATTTCAAATTAATTTTCAATAGTATGCTAACCATAATATTTTTAGTTTGATTTTTATGAGCCTTTGAAGTTTTGACGTGAAAATTCCTTGTATGCTTTATTTTGTACAATTCATTTTGTCATTATTTGAAAAATATGTTCAAAGGAGTCCATTAACTATGCCACGATTTAATATTTATGTTACTAGTGATGGTCATGATTTTACTTTATTCTATTGAAATCATTTAAATATTGTTCATTGTTTCCACTTAATTTTATTTGAGTAAGGCTTGACTCATCGAATGTACAGTTCATTATGGCAAAGACATCATGGGTTTCTAATTTTTTGGATCTTTGTATTGTTCTCTAAATACACTAAGGTCCAATCATTAGTTAGTGTAAGAAAGAGTGAGACGAGTTGTGGATTACTTCAAGATTCATTGAAAAATTAAAAGAGGGAAGCAAAAGGAAGTAAAAATGGATAACAAGTTTATAAGAGACGAACGAACGCCTCTAACGCTAGATGAATTTTACGCATGTTTAATATATTTGTCTCGATTAAGAATGCGGAGTACACATCTTCTAAGACGTTTAAAAATAATTTGAGGATACAATAATGCACCTTGGCAAAGATCGTCCTAAAATTAATTTTCGCTAGCTTAATATAAGAGGTATAGATAGATTTTAGACATTAAAAATGAGTGAATTAAGGCTTACTAACACAATTTATCCAAAATAGTTAAGGCTAAGTATAGATCATGCTAGAACAATAGGACTCGTGGGGTGTCTCATACCTTCTCCTCGGTCAACAAAATTCCTCATCCGGTCTTCTATTTTTGCAGACCAATAAAGAGTCATTTTCTTTTGATTAGGGATTCAATAAGGTGATTTGGAATACCATAACCTAATTCCAAGTGATGACTCTATAAATAAAATAATCCCTATTCAAAATCGTCACATTAATTGAAAAATTCTTTGAACCGACGAAAAGGGGGTGTGACAACCTGATTAAGAATAAAATGATTCTATCTAGCATCACAATCTTTGTTGATAGTTTAGAGTAATTTCATTATTATTTTCCTCTCCTTCTTATTTTATCATTATGCATGTTTAGACTTAACTATAGAGTATATAAATCCTTTTTTTCCCGTTGCTAATCTAGCCAATTCACTCCAATAAAAATGAAGGGCGACATTTAATTAAATTTTAGTTTTGAGCTAAAAAGTCTGATACTATACATAAAAATAGCACTGACGAGGCTTGTGCTATATTTAATTAGTGTATATGAATTAAGTAATGGGAATTCTTCAACTTTATTGCTATACAAATTTTTTTCTTTACCAACAATGACACTTCAGAAGAAATTTTACTCAGGTTACCTAAAGTAACCATCAAATTGGTATCTACAAAAAGGTAAAATTAATAATCTATAAAGTAAGACAGAGCGCTTGGACTGACGATAATGTTTGTATTGTTTTGTGATATTTTCTAATATATTGTACTTTCACCACAAATAGACTTCAAGGGGATGTTTGTACTATCTCTTGCACTACTCAAGATGCTTACCACAAGTATTTGAGGGGGTTATTTATAGCTAGCAGTGAAAGTAGTTCGACTATTGTCATCAATATATTCCCGTAAAGCTCATGATTTTTTGAGAATGTTGTGATCTATGACTAATTGGATATGTAAAACAAGTTTGCTAGCTTGCCCTCTTAATTTTTTTCATTGGTGCATCTATTGGAGAGGCATTGATAGTTTTTGTAACATTCAATCACTTCTTAGTTTGTAGATCTTTCTTTCTTCTATTGATACTAATATTTTGATAGTTTAAGTAGATTACTGAAATATATTTGTGTACTTATTTTTTTTGTTTGTAGATTCAAGAATAGAAATATTGAATTCATTTTTGTAATTTTAATCTCACATTCCCTATTTTATACAACAGATGTAAAGTCTTATGTATCAATTTTAATCTTACATTCTCTACTAAATGTGGCAGGTCTCAGTCATATAATTAAAGATCTAAACTTCAAAAATATATCGAATTTTGTTATTTATATGAATACGTTATACATAATTATTTTGTGAGATTTGACTCCTTGAAAAATACTATTATGTACTAGTTAATATGTTTGTGTATTCATGTTTTACAACTTATAATTCAAATTAACATCAATCTAGCTTATAGTACATGATTAAAATATCTTAATATTGAGTTCGTGATAACACGGGTCATGCTCCTCTAGTTAAAAATAAAAGAGGCAAGAACAGTTGACTTGATGAAATGAGAAGGAAAAAAGAGAAAATATCAGAAGTGAAATTTAAACTCATGCCCTCTTACGAAGAACAGAACTTGAGTCTGGCGCCTTAGACCATTGGGCCATCCTGACTAGTTGATATCTGATGCAAAATACAGTATAGACTTTTGTATTTACGAGGAAAAAAACTAAAAATAAAATTGATAATACTAATAACTTTTGGGCATTTGTTTGGGCAATCTTCTGAGGGAAGTTTTCCCAAGAGAAGTGTTTACAAAGAACATTTTTCCAAAAGAATTGTCTAATTCTCATAAAAGGAGACTTTATCTATGGGTCTTTCGGCTAATTTATCCCCAACTTTAATTGTACGTTTCTATAAAATGAATCGTTTTGAGATTATAACGACAACCAACAAAATTATAATTAGAACCACCTTTTTCTGAATCCACCTCACATCAATAACCCTACCTCGAATTTGTGGAGAACAATCTTAAGGCAGGCAAAAAAAAATGTGTTTTATTTTTTGAAAAACAAGTCAAGCAAATACAATTCTGAAAACCTTTCAAGAAATGCTTTTGGCTCCAATAGTCTCGAACATGAGTTTACTCAGATGAACATTCCAATTATGAAAATGATTCGGTAAAAATAAATAAACAAAATTAGTAATTTCCATACAAAATGAGTTCATGCTTTGTGAAATATCATCTTTGTTCGCTTTTACTTTCACCAAAAAATTTAGGAATTATTACGTGGTATGGATAAAAAGACTTCATAATTACATGTCATGGTCAATATTTAAAATAATTACCACACATGGTTATTTTTTCTTTAAATCTATATCTATAATATATTAAAAGTGTGAAGGCCTTTAGAAAAGTGAATTAAACTTTTTGTCCTTCATTAAAAGAGTCTGCTTTAGACAAAATTGTCTTTTATCCTTTTCCCTACAATTAAATTCTTCAAAATAAATATACTAAATTTTTCCTACAATTAAATTCTTCCCAAATTTAATTTGATTTGTATCGGGTTTCTTTCACCCAAAAAACGCCCTAAATTTCCCTATAATTAACTTTTTCCAAATTTACCTTTTCCCCCATTTTTATACGTTTTTTCCCCTAACTAATTGTAAAACATACAATTTTTTTCCTACACCCTAAATTTCCCTATAATTAGCTTTTTCCAAATTTAGCTTTTCCCCCATTTTTTAATACTTTTTTCCCCTAACTAATTGTAAAACATACGGTTTTTTTCCCTACTATACTTGATTAAAACACCTTTTTTTTAGTTAATCCTATTTGGTTCCTACTTGATTTGTTTCAACCCACAAACACCCTATATTTTCCTACAATTAAATTTTTTTCCAAATTTAACTTTTTTCTACCGTCTTTTCACTATTTTTTAATTTATTATTTAATTATTTTTATATATTAACTAGACTTACTAAAATATATGGACTCCTGAAATATATGGTAGGAGAATTAATCATATTTTTCTTTCTACTAGACTTCCTAAAATATATGGTAGAAGAATTAATTAATATTTTCCTTTTTATTGTTTAATTAGAAAAATACTCCTAAAATAGGACTCTACAAAGAAAAATACTTCTATAAATATTGAGATGTGCGTTAAACCAAAGAACAAGTCGGTTTGCTTATTGTAAGAATATCATTGATGCTCATCTAACTTGATTCAATTGCATGTCTAGATTGATGGATGTTTGATTTCTAACCCTCAACATCTTCACTGTTTTTGTCAGCACAATAGAATTCAATAGAGTGTGTGTGTGTGTATATATATATATATATATCTTTATTGTTTGTCAAAATTTTCGCCCAGACAAGAATTAGTTGGATCAAAATCGAAACTTTGTGATCACCATTATAATTTATTTTTTTATAGTTTACAGGTCATAGATGAATGTCAGTTGGCTTTGAAGAATTTCTTGTGTAAAGGTTAGGTTTAATTGTATTGTTTTGATATCTCTATTATCTTATTGATTTATTTTAATTTATAGATGCTAGATGAATGTGTGTCGGCTTTGAAATTTTTTTTAGGTAAAGATTAGATTTAATTGTATTATAACTAACCTTTAGTAGTTTAGTTGATTAGTTACCTGAACTTCCATCTTATTGGCGAGGGTTCAATTCCCCACATTGTAATCCCCTTCCCCTACCCCCAATTTTAAAAAAAAAAGGTTTAATCGTATTATCGTAATATCTCTATTAGTTTATTATTTTGTGGTAGTTTATAATTCGTTGATGAATCTCGATTGAGTTTGAGAAATTTTTGTGTATAAAATTTAAGTTTAATTGTATTTTTTTGATATCACTTTTATCATATGATTTTGTTGCAGTTTACAGGTGATAGATAAATGTTAATCGGCTTTGAGAATTTTTTTTAATGTAAAGGTTAGGTTTAATTGTATCATTTTGATATCTCTATTATCGTATTATTTTGTTATTATTTACAGGTGGTAGATGAGTGTCAGACAACTTTGAGAAACTTTATGTGTGTAAAAATTTTATTTATTTGTATTATTTTGATGTCTTAAGATGGTAGATGAATGTTGATCGAATTTTAAAAATATTTTTGGTAAAGATTAAATTTAATAGATAAATTCTCCATCCTTACATACTCAAAAGATATTAAATTTAATTACTATATTCATCTTTATTATTTAAACAAATATCTTATTTAATGTAATGTTTGAACTCATTAAAGTGAGGTACACACGCAAGACGCATACACCTAAACTAGTTTATATATAAAAGCAAAAGTAAAACAAGACAATATGTCAAGTGGCAACATATTAAAATAGCCACTTTACAGTTTTTAGGATAAAATTAAAAAATATTTTAAGACAAAGTTAAAAATATTGTAATAAAAATTTTGAATTGAAAGATTAAGAATTTGAATTTGAAATACATTAACTAGAAATTCATAATTGAAGAGTTCTACTAGACTTACCATTTAAAACTTATCTCTTTTATAATTTAAATATTAAATATTTGAATTTGAAAATATTTTATCTTTTTAAAAAGAAAAAAAGTCATTAGCTAAAAAATAGAAAAATATGATTAAAGAGTGCTACATAAACTCTTACTATTTTAAAAATTTATTCATTTTATAAACTATAAATATATTTGAATGCATTTAATTTAATAATAATAATAATAATAAAATAGTAGTACGTAGTAAAATTGCAAACCCAAAAAAGTGTGTAGTGATAGTATTAGTATGGTGATAACAACAACAATAATAATAATGGTAATAAAAAAAAATCTACGGAAAGGGGCCTAAAATGCCCTTCAACTACGTAAAATGGTGTAAAAACGCCTCCCGTCTACCTATTTGGTCTAAAATGCCCTTTTCGTCTATCTATTGGGCCAAAAATGCCCTTCTCACCTATCTATTGGACCTAAAATACACTTCTCGGCTATCTATTGAGCCTATTTTGCCCTTTCATTTAGGCAAATTATATGAAAAGACTTTCCCTAAAACTTATTACATAAATAGTAGTATATTTTCAATATTATAAAAATGAAATCTTTCAAAAATATTAGCATTTTGCTATAAAACCCACCTTCCATAGCCACATTTTACATAATTATCATTTATAGCCGTTGTATTCGATTTATGTATTTGTATAAAATATGAATACAGTCCCTATTTAGTCGCGCCAAAAATGAAATTCAATATTTTTAAAAAGAAAAAAAATCTCAATCACGCTTATCTCGTTGAACTGAATATTTTCTTGCCTAACACTACCATTATCTTTTTTCATATTTCTATATTTTTTGTGTTTTTCCCATTTTTTCTTCTTCTTTTTCTATTTTTTCGTACTTTTATTTTTTTCTTTTCTTTCTTTTTATTTTTTTTCTCTCTTTAATCTCTAAGTTCTATTTCTTTCTTCTT
>NC_061120.1:112348612-112365057 GCF_002878395.1 Capsicum annuum | reverse complement strand
ATTTTATATTTTTTGTATTTTTGAATAATATGACTAGTCGAGCACAAGTCATGGATAATAACGTAAATACCACAATTATTTATTGTATTTGTAGTCACACCGTCATTTATATTTTTGTATTTATTGATACAATTGTATTTGCATTTTAAAGTTTGCACTTGTATTTATATTTTATAGTTCGCATTTGTATTTGTATTTAATAGTTCGCACTTGTATTTGTATTTGTTAGTTTGCGCCATTATTTATATTTTATATAATTCACACTTGTATTTTAAAGAACTATTTTGTGTTTGTATTTTATAATTGATTGAATATTATATTGGATTATATTTATATTATCGTTTTATTGTGTTTTTATATTTGGATTATACTTATATTTGTATTCTAATTTCTTCATTACCTTTTTATTTTTAAGAAATTATTTTGTATTTGTATTTGTAAGTTGATTGCATATTTTATTTAGCCGTGACCATGTACAATTTATCATTTGTATTTGTATACAAACAAGTAAGTGCATTAATTGTATTTTCTTGATTCTAAAATATATAAATATGTAATGTATCATTTGATACAAATGTACCGTTTTGTATTTGTATATCAAAATTATCATTTATATTTGTAAATAAACAAATATCACTTGATACAAATATAATGACAAACAAATGAAACAAATGACTTTACAAATACAAATACAATAGGCATTTGTATATATTGTATTTCTATAAAAATTTGAGTTACATTTATTTGTATCAATAAATACAACTCATATCAATAAATACAAACAAGTATTCGTGAAAAGAAAATCAATCGTTCCTTTTTAATAATTAAAAAATGCAAATGATAGTTCACACTTGTATTTATAAGTTATAAATCACATTTGTATTTGTATTTTATAGTTTACACTTGTATTTATTTGTTATAGTTCGCATTTATATTTGTATTTTATAGTTCGCACTTATATTTATATTTTATAGTTCACACTTATATTTGTATTTGCTAGTTCGCACAAATAAAAAAAAGGAGAAAAATTGAAAAGAAAAAAATGAAAAAAAAAAGAGAGAAAAAATTGGAGGAAAAATGAAAGAAAAAAAGGAGGAAAAAATACAAAAAAAAAAAAGGAGAGTAATAGAAAATAGAAACAATACAAAAAAATAAAATAAAAAGGAAAAAAAGAAAAAAATAAAGGGAAAAAAATATAAAAAAGAAAAAGAAAAAAAGAGAAGAAAAACGAAAAGGAAAAAAAGAAAAAAAAAAGGAAAAAGTGAAAAATAAAAAATAAAGAGAAAACAACAAAAAAAGAAAAGAAAAATTAAAGAAAAAAATTAAAAAATAAAAAGAAGAAGAAAATAATAGAAAATAGAAAAAAAGAGAAAATACATGAGAAAAATTGTGAATTATAATTCAACAAGAACAACAATAAATTCAGTATATTTCTACATAATGAGTCCAGTGTATTCCCACATAGTAAAATTTGGGAAGAATAAGATGTACGCAGTTCATACCATTACTGTCGGTAAGTAGTAAGATTGCTATAAATTATAATTAAAAATAATTCATAGGCAAAAGAAAATTATGAATTATAATTAATTAAAAATTAAAATAATGACTAATTCGAAAAATTATTCCTGCTTAAAATCACCTTTCCTTCAATACCGTGAGCGTTCCAAATAGGCGGGTGAGCACGTTGGATTGCAGCTCTCTCGTTAAAACGAAACCGATACTCGCAGTCGCAGGCTCAGGGTTTTGCAAATTCTAGGGCTTATAAAAAGAGATCTAGAAGCTTCTTTCTCAGATATCTGCAGTCGACAATGGCCCCTCTTCCCGTACCATACTCAGGAACCAGCACTCTTGCTCTCGTAATCATCCTTCTTCTTTCTTCTGCACTTCGCTTCGTGTGCTTCTATCTTACCACAAGTCTCAGTAAACTTCTCATTTTTTAATATTTTTTTAAATGTTGACATATTTCGTTGTTGGCGGATTTGACCGGGGGCAGGTGGCGCGCGCATCGGCATTCACGTTTGGACTCGCTTATGGCAGCATTAAGCTCAAGTATCTCAGGGTATTTTCCTACCCTTCTGGAATTTTGATTTTAAATATAGCGGGGTTGATATAGATGATTTATATACCCGACTTTAACTATTCCGAGGTTGACAGATAAATAAATATTAGAGTAAATACCCTATTTCACGCTTAAACTATACCCAAAATGGCTGAGATACACCTTAGTGCCTTGAACTTAATGTGGGCCTATTAGCCCTCAACTAATTTAAAGTGTAATTTTGACACCTTAATGCCTACATGGTCCATTCAATATGTTGTGCCACGTATGTGCCATGTAGGCACTAAGGGTGTCAAAATTACACTTTTAATTAGTTCAGGGGTAATAGGATCCTAGTTCAGGGGTAATAGGATCCTTTAAGTTGAGGTATGTCTCAGTCGTTTTGGGTATAGTTTAAGGGTGCCCTTTAAGTTGAGGTATGTCTCAGTCGTTTTGGGTATAGTTCAAGGGTGAAATAGAGCATTATCTCTAAATATTATGATAGAAAAACCTTTCCTTCCGACTGATTAATATAGATGTTAACACGGCTTTTTGTTCATTTGATCTGTTACTTGAAAGTTGTTATTCGTGCGAAATGAAGTGGGCATGTGTGTAATGCAGAACAGACGTAGAAGATTCTTATAGCCCACCCTAAGCAAATTTGGTTGATTGATATTTTGAAGTGCAACCTTGCTTTTATGAGTTTCATATTATATTAAACGGGCTTATAAACGGAGCAGAACAGATAAGTAAGATATATGCAGCCAACCCAACCAGTCTGGAATTGAGGCATATTTGGCTATTGATGATTTGAAAGTTTCAACTTGCATTGTTTTAGTCTTTTTTTTTTTTTTTGATATGATGTTATTTGTTTCTGTTCCTGATATGAGATAACAAGCCTTGTTGAAATAATTTCTAATTAGGTGAGTGGATCAATTGCTAGATATTATTGTTAATGAGGTGACTAATAAGAGAAGATTAACTTTCTTAATTTCCTAAAGTGAAATTATATGTCGGATCAGCTTTAGATGGAATAATTATGAATTTGAGGACTTATTGGAGAACTAGGAGTACCTCTTTGAATTCAAACCCACGTAATGAGAAAACAAGCAGAAAATTGGCAGCCACTGTTACCTTTTTGTATGGGTCAACCAGATTCCTTGTGAAAGTGCTGTTCTGCATCATCTGTTGCTTCTCAGTGACGGGTGATGTCAAAGTTATGTTTTGGGTTGTTTCTAGTTATGATAGACCGGAGTCCTGAGGAAATTTACTGGGAGCTTACTAATTGACAATTTCACATCATTGTTTTGGCTTGTTGTGATAAGTCTGGACCATGTCATATGAACTGCACTGCAGGTATTGCACCTTGATAAGATAATGGGCTTCTTAGATTTTGAAATCTAGGACTAGGAAATGGGTAATGTAGCAGATAATCCCTGATATACTACATGCCTAAGCTCCCATTTGGCCATAGATTTTTAAATTTAAACTTAAAAATTTGGTTTTTTGGAGTTGTGATTTTTGGAATTTGAAGTTGTACTTGAACATGTAGTTTATTGGGAAAAAAATGAAGTTTTGTGAGTGAATGTCCTAAAAGCTGGTCTTAATTCAACTTTTGGGAACTTAAAAATTTTGAAGACCAGATTTTCAATATCTAATCAAATTTCATCGCCAAATAGATATTTTAAGATAAAATTTTCAAACTATACTCCCAAATCTGTTGAATAAGCTTTACTCCTTTTGGCCATTTAATGAAACAGGTCTTCGAAAACCCACGGATGACATAGATTACACTAATCCTATTTAGGAATGATCTCTCTCCAAATTAAAAAGGTCCATCAAACGTAATATGTATAATCTGTTGAATAAGCTTTACTCCTTTTGGCCATTTAATGAAACAGGTCTTCGAAAACCCACGGATGACATAGATTACACTAATCCTATTTAGGAATGATCTCTCTCCAAATTAAAAAGGTCCATCAAACTTAATATGTATAATGGTTTCTGATTTTGCAATACACCAGTTGGCTCTACATTGTGTTTCTTATTCATTAACTCTTCTGGCCCCTCCTTCAGCCTTAATTTTTGTTTCTGTACTGCCTGCTGTGGGCCTTGTCGTAATGGGCGTCCCAAGTCCGAATGGGATCGGAGACCACCCCCGTTACCTAACCCAACCTCCAGTCGCCTGTCCTGAGTTGGCTAAATTTCGAGCATATAACAAGATAGTGTAATAGCTCACATGAAGACTCTGGGATAGGGTCACTACCGTGACCGACCCAACCGTGTCCAACCATCCAACACCAACCGCCCAATTGTGCCAAACCATTCCAAAGGCCATAAACCAGGCCATAACTAAATAAGTTCCAAAACATAATATAATTAATCCCAAAATAAAATATGATGGAACAACCAACAATTCCGTCGACTATTGTCAGTCCCACTGTTAATACCAATACCAATACCAAGGCTGACACTAATATCGATCCCGCCCATTCCAACCCATAGCAGTACCACAAAGCCTCTAACCAAAAGAGTAATAAAATCCGGTTGGGACATGCCCCCAACCATGACCAAAACCAATATCCAAAATAAAATCAAAGTGTCTAGAAATATGCATAACATGAAATGAAGCCTTCTGAAAGGATGGAAGCTTACCACTTCAGTCCAAATGCTGATCCCCTAGTCAATCACTATGTAGGAGGAGTAGAACGGCTGGTTTCTACATAGCGTGGGTATACAGCCGCCAGTAGACGGGTTAGCGGGTGCAACCCAAGGAAGATTAAACCCAAGGAAGATTTAGACACTGTCCACCATACGAGTTCATGGTACGACTTGTACCCCGGTTTACGGCTCAGATCCAACCTAAGTAACCAAGTCTAAGATTAAGTTAAGGAACCAAACGATCCGTACCCACCAATACGACTCATACCCTTAAGTTGTATCCATTCCAGTAACCAAAATTCATCCCACCAACCAACATTGGTCAGCATACGACTGGACCATACTATTTGTACCCCATCATACGACTCATACCCATGAGTCGTATTGGGTCCAGAGACCAGAATTCTAGGAAATTTTCTAAGGGTCAAAACCCAGGGTGTGATAACAACATAAATAAAAGGGTAGCCCGGTGCATTGAAGCCTCGCTATGTGCAGGTTACGGCGAAGCGCCCGACCATAAAGGTCTATTTTATGCCGCCAAATAACTATAGGGGATTAAGTTATTGAGTCACTCTATGAAGATTGGGAGAGAGTGGTCGAGGTGAGGCTGAGACGGATAGTGTCTATTTCGGAAAACCAGTTCGGATTTATGCTCGGCCGCTCGACGACGGAGGCAATCCACCTGGTACGGAGGTTGGTGGAGCAGTATAGGGAAAGAAAGAAGGATCTGCACATGGTGTTTATCGATCTGGAAAAGGCTTACGACAAAGTCCCTAGGGAGGTGTTTTGGAGATGCTTGGAGGTGAGTGGAGTACCGCAGGCATATACCAGACTAATTAAGGATATGTATGACGGAGCGAAAACCCAGGTGAGGACGGCGGGAGGAGACTCAGAGCATTTCACTGTCCTGACAGGATTGCATCAGGGATCTACTCTTAGTCCCTTTTTGTTTGCGTTGGTGATGGATGTGTTGACGCAGCGTATTCAAGGGGAGGCGCCGTGGTGTATGCTTTTTGCAGACGATGTAGTTCTGATAGATGAGACTCGAGGGGGTGTGAATGACAAATTAGAGGTGTGGAGGCAAACTCTTGAGTCTAAAGGGTTCAGGGTGAGCAGAAACAAGACAGAGTATGTGGAATGCAAGTTTAATGACGTGAGGCGGGAGAATGAGGTAGTAGTGAAGTTGGAAGCACAGGAGGTATGTAAGAGGGATAAGTTCAAGTATCTTGGGTCCGTGATCCAGAGTAACGGTGAGATTGACGAGGATGTCTCGCACCGTATTGGGGCGGGATGGATGAAGTGGAAACTCGCGTCGGGGGTGCTGTGTGATAAGAAGGTGCCGCCCAAGCTTAAAAGCAAATTCTACAGGGTGGTAGTACGTCCGGCCTTGCTGTATGGAGCGGAGTGTTGGCCAGTTAAGAACTCCCACATCCAAAAAATGAAGGTGGCAGAAATGCGGATGTTGCGCTGGATGTGTGGACTGACTAGAGGGGATAGAGTTCGGAATGAGACTATCCAGGAGAAGGTTGGTGTGACTTCAGTGGAGTGCAAGATGCGGGAAGCACGATTGAGATGGTTCGGACACGTGAAGAGGAGGGGCATGGATGCCCCGTTCCGTAGGTGTGAGAGGCTAGCGTTGGATGGTTTTAGGCGGGGTAGGGGTAGGCCGAAGAAGTACTTGGGTGAGGTGATTAGGCGGGACATGGAACAGTTACAGCTCACCGAGGACATGACCTTAGATAGGAAGGTCTGGAAGATGCGAATTACGGCAGAGGATTAGGGCCAGTTTGGGTCGCTAGTGTAGGGATTACTTGGTGGGGGTTTTATTCCTGTTATGATTCCGTGTTCCGTGTTCCATGTTTTATTACGAATCTGTGTGCTTTCCTCTGCTTTCCTCTGTTTTATATTACTTATGGGTGCCGTATTTATGTTATGTAATCTGCTTCTGTGCTTTACTATGTGTTTGTGTGGTATCTCGTGCCTTGAGCCGGTGGTCTTTCGGAAACAGCCTTTCTACTTCATCAGAGATAGAGGTATGGACTGCGTACATCTTACCCCCAGACCCCACTAGGTGGGAATACACTGGGTTTGTTGTTGTTGTTGTAATCTTGTTATAAACAATTTCCACATATTGTTACTTTTGTTAGTCAACCTACATAGTTTGAGTAATTGTAGGATTTTGATTCTAATGATGGATTTTGTAGGGGTAAGGATAGGTACAAATCTTATTTCTAATCACGTAATTGCAGGGGGTAAGGATAGGTATACATGCATATAGATTATACATAGATTATATAGTGATTATTTATCAATTATACATTATTGTTAAAAATAAAAACTATATTAAAATTAAATAGCTAAAAAGGAGCAAGAAAGAAAGGGAGATAGAAGGCAGAGAGTAACTATTTTTTATTCTTCTATTGTATTTTTCCATTGAAGGGTAGCCTTGGAGTAACTGGTAAAGTTGCTGCCATGTGACCAGGAGGTCACAGGTTCAAGCCTTGGAAATAGCCTCTGGCAAAAATGTAAGGTAAAGCTACGTATGATACACCCTTGTGGTGGGGTCCTTCCTCGGGCACCGTGCATAGCGGTAGCCTTAGTGCATCGGGCTGCCCTTTTATTGTATTTTTCCATTATCATGATAGTGCCTTTTATAGGCATAAAGTGGAAGGGAGTGACTTGGAGAAGTCACCCTTCTACCGTACTAGTGGGCCTTTATCACATGACATCCACATGCCATTATTTACTGCACTCCCCCTTGGATATTCATGTACAAGGAAATTGAAATAAAAGAAAAATTATACATAATTATTCATAATACACATTATTTGCTTGTGCACCATTTTCTCAAGAGTTGAAGTCGATAAGGATCAGGTGAATAAATCTGTCATCATCACTTGAATGGATTTGTTGTGCTTCGCTATCATCATTCTTTTGGAGATCATGTGCGAAGCCGCCTGAGCTACTTGCAACTTGCCTGCTTGAGCTACTTGCAACTTGCTTGCTTGAGCTACTTGCAACTTGCCTCCTTGAGCTACTTGCAACCTGTCTGCTTTAGACTTTTGCAAGCTATCTGCGTATTGCAAGCTTGTACAAAAAAATTGTGCAATGGATATCCACTATATAATGTATTTCTCCTTGATCATTAATTGATAATATTTCTCATTAAAACCTTACTAGAAAAAAACCCTATGGGAAAAAGTCCAAATGAAGAAAAAAGAGCACACATCTAGTAGTATGCATTGAGAGATGACTCATTATAAACCTCGCTAGAAAAATCCAATGGGATAAAATCGCAGCTAAGGAGAAAAGAGTGCAACACGTATTTGACTCCCCTTGATGATAACATGACTTTATTTTTCAAAGATGATGCATTCCAATCTTATATATCAACTTCTCAAATGTTGATATTGGCAAGACCTTAGTGATCCGTCAAGTCATCAGTGAAATGGACTTATTGAATATTCACCACACCATTTTGTTAGGGATCATGCATGGGAAAGAACTTTAGAGAATTTCTTTTGTTTTGGCTCCATTACCATGACAGTGTCTTTTATCAGCATAAAGTGAAAGGGAGTGACTTGGAGAAGTCATCCTTGTACTAGTGGGCCCTTATCACATGGCATCCACGTGTCTATAAAAGACACTATCATGGTAATGGAAAAATACAATAGAAAGAGTAAAGAATTGTTACTCTCTGCCTTCTCTCTCCCTTCCTTTCTTGCTCCTTTCTAGCTATTTAATTTTAATATAGTTTTTATTTTAACAACTATATGTATATAACGTTTGCAACTAACATCGATACATTAATTCTACACTTATTATATGCTAAATATAGGCCTATAACTATTTAATTAAAAAAACTATTATAATTTATCTTTTTATAAGGAATACAACAACAACAACAAACCCAGTGTATTCCCACAGCGTGGGGTTAGGGATACAAACTATTATATTTATCTTTTTATAAGGAATCTAAATATAAATAAGTTTTGTCCTTATCCTTATTCCTAAAAATAAACATGTGGAAGTTGGTTATAACGAGGTTGTCAAAATAAAATATGGCTATTTTAGGTTTAAAACTTATATGAGCGGCTATATGAGTTAAATTTTCTAAAAAGAATAATATGAATAATTGTTAGGTTCGTCCAACAGTTGTCAATATGTAGAGGTAGTTGTATGGATTGCGTACACTCTACCCTCCTCAGACCCCACATTACCCCACAATGTGGGAATATATTGGGTTTGTTGTTGTTGTTGTTGTTGTTGTCCAACAGTTGTCAAATCTTAATTGGGTTCAACAACTAGAGAAAAACTAGAGAAACACTACTCACGTGGCTGCTTAATGTAAATGCTGATATTAAAAAGAAAAAATTTCATTGCAAACCACTTCTTTACCCAATCTTGTTTGAAGCATCAAAACTCTAGATTTTCAGACACAAGGTTGGTGGAAACAGTCTTTATCTACGTTTGGTGTCAGCTACTGCTTGAGCAGAATCCTCTCTTCTCTTTTTGTATTATAACAGTGCACATTTTGGCATGCCTAACTTAGCCAAAACACAACAACGACGAAGACAACTGCAACAACAACATTCCTAATGTAATCCTACAAGTTGGGTCTAGGGAGGGTAGTGTGTATGTAAACCTTACCCCCTACAAGGTAGAGATGATGTTTTTTAATAGACCATCGGTTCAAGTAAAAATATTCCAAAGCAGTTTGAAAAAGAAACAATGAGAAGAAGCCAATGCAAAATGCTAAAGAAAGCATGACAATGCATACTAAAAACGGAACAGTCACTACCACAAAATAATACGATGATCGAAGTGCTAGTAACAATAAATAGTAACAAAAATAAAATAACAAGAAACTCTCAGAGTAATACTACGAGCACTAGTATGAAAGACTAAGGGAGATAACCCTCAACTACCTAACCCTTTCCCTCCCTTTCCCTCAACTACCTAACCCTTTACCCTAATTTGTGTCCTCCATAATTTTCTATCAAGGTCATGCCATCGGTAAGCTGGAGTTGCCACATGTCTATTCTAATCACCTCTCCCAATATTTCTTCGCTCTCCAATAACCATCCATAGCCAACCTCTCACACCTTCACATTGTTGTGTGCATCTCCTCTCCATATGCCCAAGCCATCTAAATCTCGCTTCCCGCATCTTATCCTCCATCAGGGCCACTGCTACCTTTTTCGAATATCCTCATTTCTAATCTTATTTCTCCTCATGTGCGTCCACATCCACCTCATTTCTAACTATTGCAAATATTGCAATAGTTCAAAGGCAAACAAAAAATTTAGGAGTAACACATTTCCTTTTAATTTCAAGAACAATCACGACCAGTCACTAACTAGTTTGGGCCAGCTATGAAAATACTCCATATCCATTTTGCTCCATTTTGAGTTGTGTAGCAAGTTACTAAACCAAACAAAATAAGTTTCTTTTCCAACAATAAACGAACTTCAAATACCGACCATATAAAATTAGGAAGATCTCAAAATTACTGTACCTTTAAGTTATGAAGATGCTAATAACCAGAGGACCATAGGCTCATTTCTGCAGTTCATCTTTAGGACTAGAATTAGCACCAGTCTCAGGCTTGAGAGTTTCTTTAACAACTTCTTTGGTTGTAGATTTTCTCAACTTGATTTTGGTTGTAGATTTGCTCAACTTAGCCAAAATACAATTTCAATTAATACAATCCAAGATCTTAACATTTTACAATTGTAATTGGCGCAACAAGAACAGCACCTCAGTCTCGAACAAGTTGGGTTAGGTATTTGAATCTTCACTGGCCATGTTACTCTTTTTTTTTTAAATCAGAAAGCCGCTTCATAAATTAATTAGAATTTTTTAACATAGCATACTATTTTTCTTTTTTAAATTTAAACTTTGTCTCCGTTGTTCATTGCATGAGGTTACTCCATTTAAACTTACCTAAGTCCAATATTATATGAAGTGGAAACAAATACTAAAAACAAGTACAACGAGGTATATATGACCAAAAAAGTATAACAGAGGGTAAATAACTCCTAAAAAGGATAGGACATAAAATGAAAGTGGTAACATGGCGTATATTTGTTCTCAACTAACAGATATTAAAATCTTTAAAAGGCTAAACAACTCCCAGAAAACATAGAACATAAAATACAAGTGCTAACATGACTTTCAACTAACAGGTTTGTCTTATATAGATCTTTTTCTTCCATTGTGCTCTACCGTTTGTTGATTCTGCATGACCAAGAAACTGTAATCCTGTGAGACAACTTTCTTCCTAGTGAGTTTTGGTCTATCTCGTCCTTTTAAACATCTTCACCACCATGGTTTCATACCTACGGATTCAGGCATTTGTTAGTCAACGTAAGACACGATCATACCATCTCAAATGGCCTCATCTCAAATGGCCTTCTCTTGTTGCATACTCAATTTGTTACTGGAACCTTCTCATGAATGTGATATTTTCTAATCTTGTTTAGTTTTGTATAACCGTACATCCATCTTAGCATCCACATTTCTGTGATACTCATCTTGCATGTGTTAGATTTAGCAACCCAAAATTAACTCCAATATTTTGCAAATTAGAAAATAAGATTTTGTGTGCTGTTATTGTTTTATCTCTAACCAAGATAGCAATTTATAGGTAGGTAAATTTGTTGATATTAGTATATGACCTCAGTTCTTTCCCCCGCATAACGATGATGCGATGGGCTTGGTAAGTAGAATGGTAATTTGGAGCACTTTTAGATCATGGGTGAATTAAGTGAAACCAGAAGGGATGGTCTATGGAAACTTGAGGATCTTGTCTCCAAAAGAAGAAATTTGCCAGAAAACTAGTAGCAAACAAGATATAAAAATAGTCTAGGCATCCTCAACATATTTTCTGTCATAATATTGTCTTCTGCGACTGAAACTTAAAGAGAACCAAAAACATTGACCTGGTAGGTAGGACATGAATATGTGCACCAGGATTATTTTAATTGTTACCTAATCCCTAAGTTGCACGGGCTCTTCACTTTCGGTGCTGCACCCGTGTTGACACGACGTGGGTGTGGTGTAGCGATCCACACCCAATTTGGTCAAACAATTTTTGCTACTTTGACCAAACTTGATGGAGAAATTTCGGAGATCCAATGATTTTTATAATCAAAATAAAAACTTAGATGAAATTGAAGAAAATGGAATACATTGTATATAGAAATTTCTACATCACTCCTTTTCCTTTTATCTGCTTCTAGAAAAGTCCTCACGATCAATATTTTTTCATCAATTTTTTCACATAATATCTCATAATTTAGGTTTATAACATTATTTTTAGATATTTGAATTATATTTTGTTGAATCCCCACACATGTATCCATACTTGGATCCGTATCCCTGAATCTTGAAATTTAGATCACGAAGGATCCGACTTCTAGATCCGCACCCGTATCGGACACCGAGCATGAGCAACTTATCTTGATCCCAGAATAACTGCAGCTAGATTCCCCCTTTTTTGACTGATGTAAAAGGAACTCAAACACATCATTTTTTGTAGCTTTTTAAACTTTTAAACACCAAGCCAAATTGGAGAAGCAAGACAGGGAACTTCCATGCTGAATGGAAAGCTCTCTTGAAGAATATCGGCTTTATAGAAGAGCAAAAACAACTCTGTAAGAGAAACTTTTTCTTCTCGACAGTGCAGAGGAGAAAGCCTCATAAAATTCGTCTTTGTTGTATTGCTGTCACAAAGTTCTGTTCTTTGTTCTTATTTCTTGCTTTTTACTGGTACACTGCTCGGCCAGCGACGGGAAGGTGGTCCAATTATCCACAAGAGTTTCAATCATTATTCTACTAGTCCTTGAGGATTTCTCGGTTATAAAAGAAAAAGGGTCTCCTTATTTGATAAATATTGAACATCATTCTAATCCAAGCATATGGGTCATTATTTACCTCGAGAACTAATATTTGTTGTTCATGCGACCTAGAAGTGGCGCGTTTGGTGAGAATAGCATTGTTATATTGGAAGCTTCTATGCTACTTATCCTTGTATAAACTGTTTTCTATTTTATTTTTGTCCATAGAGATGTTTGTAATGATAGTTAATTCTAGCTGATTTGCCCTCTTTTAATTAAAGTAATTGTGACACTTTTTCCCCTCTATTTTTTTTATAGGCGAAGGCCAAGTCTCAAAAGAAGGCTGAAGCTAAGGCACATCATTGAAAGATAACACATGGTGGATTTGCTGTTTGCTGATAGAATAAGATACGACGATTAAACTGTTATCACTTTTATCCTGATGCTTAGAATAATTAGATTCTGACTTGTAGCTGTTCAATATTGTGATGAGAGCTTTTAGATAGTTTTGTGGTTTTTAACGGTTCTGTGGTTTCTCGGTGATCCATTATTTAGACAGCATTATAGATCTGACTACAAAAAAATCTTTTTTGTTAGACAAATCACCCTGAGGCGTAAAAGGCCTTACACGGATGGTTGTCCATGAGAGCTTTTAGATAGTTTTATGGTTTTTAACGGTTCTGTGGTTTCTCGGTGATCCATTATTTAGACAGCATTATAGATCTGACTACAAAAAAATCTTTTTGTTAGACAAATCACCCTGAGGCGAAAAAGGCCTTAAACTGATGGTTATCCATCAATCATGGAGATATGTTAATTTGCTGTCATGCGGAGCTAAGAATTTACTGTTGCAATGTTTTCTTTTTAGGGGGTGGGGGTGGCCGGATGGGGAATAGGGGGAGATGGAGTGAATGAACGCATAAAATATGTGAAATGCCTTTTCTTAACATTCTTTTTACTTATTTTTCTGCTCTATTTGAGGCAGCATGCAATTTTTGTCCTTGTCTCTTAACATTCCTTTAGGCATGTTCAACGATCTGGAAATGCCCATCTCAACTTCACTGGCAATACAAACTGGCGAGTGGTCTGTACCTGGCGGTGTTCCTCATTTTTATTTTTATATTCGGGGTATAGTTGTGTATAGAATTTTAGGCCTTTTTGACTCTGTGGTACTTTTTCTTAGCTGCATTTACTTGAGATCCAGAGTTCTTAATATAGCAGAAATCTGCGACTTCCTTGCCTGTGGGATGGGAAACTGACCATGTCAAATTGCATAAGCCGGCAGGCAAGGTGGGGTAAAGCGGAAAACCAAAACAATCTAAATGAGTCCCTCTTTAAGACTTTGCTTCTCGACAATCTCCCTCCCCAAATCAGCTTGCCTTACGCATGCCTGAATGGAAAGAGGGGATGAAAGGACGTCGCAAATATAAAACTAGCGGAAATCAGTCTCGCAGTGTGGGAATAATCCGAATTGAGCATAGGCCAGTACTGATGATAATATGTGTTGTATACATGAGATACAGTAGAAATTGGAATGGAAAA
Organism: Capsicum annuum; assembly: GCF_002878395.1. Lineage (NCBI taxonomy): Eukaryota > Viridiplantae > Streptophyta > Magnoliopsida > Solanales > Solanaceae > Capsicum > Capsicum annuum. Next base: position 112,350,975 of record NC_061120.1, on the reverse strand, counting down.
TGTACCTATTGTTTACCCATAAATTTGGTGAGCCTCGCGAAGGTCCACCTACTGACGGAGGTTAAATTCGCTCGATACACATTATTCTGCCAAGTGCCATCACTATCACTATGGCACGTATCCCCTTCTTTAATATAGAATATTTCCTTGGGAAAATTACAAAAGTTCTACTAGGTTTTTTTGGGAAAAAAGAGGTAAGGGAAGAATTTGAGCAAATAAAAGGCCTTCACATCACATGTGAAAACACACTTTATACAATAACGGATATGCATGAAAAGTGACAAATAAGTTTATCACTTAAGGGGTGTTCTTCAAATTTTAAAAATTAGGTATTAGTTAGGAAATTACATGCCATAGATCTAAATATGGGTGACTTTAGATTTTTGGCTCCAATAAGAAAAGTCTTTGAAAACTAATCTTTCTTTTTAAATATTGTATTAGTATAATTTTGTCCCTATATATCTCAAATATATTTTTAAAACTTTTCATACTCATTTATCTCTAAATTTTATTTTTTAGTATTTTCACTTTATTTGATTTTTTTCTTTAATTTTATTGTCATGTTTTAATTCATTTGTCTCAATCTTTTTTTTTTTCTCAAGCATTATCTATTTCTTCATTTTTTTTTAATTCATTTATCTTTAACCTTTATTTTTGATTTTTATTATTTCTCTTTTTTTTTCCTAATTTTTCTCAAATACTCCCTTTTAACCTCAAATATTTTTAAACTTTCTATAGTCATTTGTCTCTTATGTTCTATTTTTTTATTATTATTTTCACTTTTTTACTTTTTCCTTTAATTTTATTTTCATGTTTTAATTTATTTATCTCAACCTTTATTTTTTCCTCTTTTTTCTTTTTTCTCAAGTATTGTCTATTTCTTTCCTTTTTAGTATAGTACAAGTACAATTTTGTCCTCTACACCTCAAATATTTTTCAACTTTTCATACTCATTTGTCTCTCAAATTCTATTTTTATTTTTATTATTTTCACTTTTTTTATTTTTTTTTAAATTTTATTTTCATATTTTAATTCATTTGTCTCAACCTTTATTTTTGGTTTTTATCATTTCTTCTTTTTTCCCTCATTTTCTCAAACTTTATTTTTATTTTTTCCTCTCATTTTTATTTTTCTCCATTTTTTTAATTCTTCGCTTTTTTTCTTAATCTTTATTTTTTTCTTGCTTTTTTCTCAATCTTTTTTTTATTTCACTATTTTGTTTGATCGCTTTTTTCTTTTTACTCAACTTCGATTTTATTTTGCTAATAAATAAAAAATTAGAAATCCTCAAAGGGATCTTTTTTTGACATCAAAGCAAATTTAAGGCAATAGTTGTAGAACATCTCATAAATGAAAATATAATGTGGTAAAGTTGACTCTTGCCCGTGGGGTATAATTTGTAGTTTGAAAGTCCTTGAGCTAAGTTTTGCCTCTAAGACAATAGTTGTAGAACATCTCATAAATGAAAACATAACGTGGTAGAGTCAACTCTTGCCTGTGGGGCATATTTTGTTGTTTGAAAGTCCTTGAGCTAAGTCTTGCCTCTAAGGCAATAGTTGTAGAACGTCTCATAAATGAAAACATAACGTGGTAGAGTCAACTCTTGCCCGTGGGGCATAATTTATTATTTGAAAGTCCTTGAGCTAAGTTACCTCTAAGAGAATAGCTTTAGAACATCTCATAAATGAAAACATAATGTGGTAGAGTTAGCTCTTTCCCGTGGGGCATAGTTTGTAGTTTGAAAGTCCTTGTGCTAAGTTTTACCTCTAAGAGAATAGCTGTAGAACATCTCATAAATGAAAACATAACGTGGTACAGTCAACTCTTGCCCATGGGGCATAATTTGTAGTTTGAAAGTCCTTAAGCTAAGTCTTGCCTCTAAGGCAATAGTTGTAGAACATCTCATAAATGAAAACGTAATTTGGTATAGTCAACTCTTGCCCGTGGGGCATAATATGTAGTTTGAAAGTCCTTGAGCCAAGTCTTGCCTCTAAGGCAATAGTTGTAGAACATCTCATAAATGAAACATAACGTGGTAAAGTTAACTCTTGCCCGTGGGGCATAGTTTATAGTTTGAAAGTCATAAGTCTAACCTCTACAATGTAGCAGTGTCAACTCTTTCCCATGAAACGTAGCCTATTGTTCGAAAGTCATAAGTCTTGCCTTTATAATGTGATAGTGTCAACTCTTGCTCATGAGATGTAACTTGAATGGAAGAAATCGAAGAAAAGAACAAAAATTATTAAAATTGCAGAAAAAAAATAAAATGAAGAAAAATATTAAGAAAAAAAATCAAAGAAAATGTAGAAGTTAAGAGAGAATAGGAAAAAAATAAAGGTTGATAAAAATAAAAAAAAATTAAA
>NC_061120.1:112318992-112348512 GCF_002878395.1 Capsicum annuum | reverse complement strand
AAAAAAAAATAAGGGTTGAGAAAAAATTAAAACGAACAAAAAAAAAAGAGGAAAGAAAAAATAAAAATAGTATAAAATAAAAAAGAAAAAAAAGAAGTTTAGAGGAAAAAAAGGAAAAAAGTAAGGGTTGAGAAAAATCTAAAATAAAAAATAAAAATTAAAGTAAAATCAAAAAGTGAAAAAAAAGAAGAAGTTAAAAAGATATAAATATGGAGTTGTTATCCATTATGAGGATCATTTATTTAATTTACTCCATTGATTAGGGGCAATTTCGTCCAAAAAATATTAATTAATAGGTAAAGGCTATTCTAAGGACTTTCAAACAATAGATTATGCTCCATGGGCAAGAGTTGAGTCTACCACGTTATATTTTCATTTATGAGATATTCTACAACTATTGTCTCAGAGGCAAGACTTAGCTCAAGGACTTTCAAACAACGGGCAAGAGTTGACTCTACCATATTATGTTTTCATTTATCCGATGTTCTACAATTATTACCTTGGAGACAAGACTTAGTTCAAGGACTTTCAAACTATAAATTATTCCCCACGGGCAAGAGTTAACTTTACCACGTTATGTTTTCATTTATGAGATGTTCTACAACTATTATCTTAGAGGTAAGACTTCACTCAAGGACTTTCAAACTACAAATTATGCTCCACGGACAAGAGTTGACTCTACCACATTATGTTTTCATTTATGAGATGTTTTACACCTATTGCGTTAAACGCAAGACTTAGCTCAAGGACTTTCAAACTATAAATTATGCCATAGGACTTTCAAACTATAAATTATGCCCCACGGGCAATAGTTAACTATACCACATTATATTTTCATTTATGAGATATTCTACAACTATTTTCTTAGAGGCAAAACTTGGCTCAAGGACTTTCAAACTACAAATTATGCCCCGCGGGTAAGAGTTGACTTTACCACGTTATGTTTTAATTTATAAGATGTTCTACAACTATTGCCTTAGAGGCAAGACTTAGCTCAAGAACTTTCAAACAACAAATTACGCCTCATGGGCAAGAGTTGACTCTACCACTTTATGTTTTCATGCCCTTAAATTTGCTTTGATGTCAAAAAAAGAAGATCCCTTTGCGGATTATCCAATTTTTTATTTATTAGTAAAATAAAATAGAAGTTGAGAAAAAAGAAAAAAGCGATCAAACAAAATAGAGAAACCAAAAAACAATTGAGAAAAAAAAGCAAGAAAAAAATAAAGATTAAGAAAAAAGTCAAGAATTAAAAAAATTGAGAAAAATAAAAATAAGAGAAAAAATAAAAATAAATTTTGAGAAAAATGAGGGAAAAAAAGAGAAATGATAAAAATAAAAAATAAAAGAAAAATAAAGGTTGAGACAAATGAATTAAAACATGAAAATAAAATTAAAGAAAAAAATAAAAAAAGTGAAAATAATAAAAATAAAAATAGAATTTGAGAGACAAATGATTATGAAAAGTTAAAAAAAATTTGAGGTGTAGAGGACAGAATTATACTTGTACTATACTAAAAAAGGAAGAAATAAACAATGCTTGAGAAAAAAGAAAATGGGGAAAAAATAAAGATTGAGACAAATAAATTAAAACATGAATGTCCGACCCAACATGAACTAATTGATTTTTCTGTGTTGGCGCCTCAATTAGGCCTTGCCCCTATTGAACCCTTTAGTCATTCATAAACTGTGCCAACTAAACATAAATATCCGACCCGACATGCTGGCGTATTCTCACGTTTCCGAAGCGCATGAAATCGTATGAAAAGTAGCTAATGTGGAAAGCAACTGATGTGGCACTTCTCAACGGTATTATTTCTTTTTTTTTTTTATTTAGCTCTAATTTCTTTCCTTCTTATTCCCTATTTCTTCTTCTCTTCTTCATATCCCTCATTTTTTGTTGGAGGTCATTAAAATTTTCTCTTTCTCCTCTTAAATTCTCGTTCTTTTCTTGATTTCTTTCTTTTTGTCATTTTTAATAGCAATATCGAATTCATCTTTCTCATTGTCTTCATCTTCTTCAATTACAAAAGGAGCATATCTATGTGAGGTCAAAGCTAAAATTAAAATCTCATGGACAAAACTCAACACTGGACGCAAATTCTTTTTCTGCAAAACTTAAGGTATTCATCTTACATTTACATCAAATGACCACAACTAAATTTTTTAGTTTAGTTTTTCTTTAATTTTGTAGGCGAAAGGTGGATACAATTACTTTGATTGATACAGTGACAAAATAAATTCTCAAGCAAAGAGGGTGATGCGGGGTTTATTAAAAAAAAATCATTTGAAGAAAAGAGAAATCGATCAATAAAATTAATAGTGATATGCATTGCTGAAATTGTGATTTTTGGTACATGAAATTTCTTAAGAAATATTCTTAAATTTTGGCTAATATGGGTTTGGTTACTTGTATGGGACTGTTTTGGTTTGACTTTCCTATTGTAATTGATTTGTTTTGTGACTTAAATTGTGTATGAAGGACTGAAGAAGGAAGGGAGAAAAGTTGGGTAATGTGCATTAGTCTGCTCTGTTTTTTCAGTGTTTAAATGATTCACACAATAATAATTAATGATTTAAAAGACAAGGTTACTGTGAAATGATTCACACAACATCAAGTACCTTTTGTCCACAACTATATTATAAAGCACAAGAGCACAAGTGCAATTGATCAACACTTTGCACACAAAATAATCTATCATTCAACTTCTCAAATAAGCTCCGAACATGCATAAGTATTCAACAAAAAAAAACTAAACAGAACACCAAAAATAGTTTAGAATCTTCAAATATCCCAACATAATAATAAAGCAGTCACACAACTAATCTCCAAATATACATAGTACTTAAAACACAATTTGATTCAACAAGTTCATATACCTCGTGATGCACTAGCACTTTCAGATTGGCTTCTTCTTGACTGACTTATACTTTGCAATTGTGTAGTTATGACAATATCCTTTACCCTCCACTTCATTCCTCGAGGCTTATAACCAATATCAATGTTTCTTTGAGTTACATCTTTATAAACACGTAGAGTGACAACTCTTTCATATTTAGTTTCAGGATGCATTACTTGAAGTAAAATGAGATTTGTCAAATAATAATTAAGAATTACATGAAGTTGTAATCCATACTTATATTTAAAGTTTAACTGCCACTCATTTGATTAATGTAGATTCCAAATTCTACATTCTTATACCTCTTTCATCCTACTATAGATGTTGATGCTCCAATGACCCTTTTCCTAGGTTGCTGATTAGATACAATTTCTTTCCCCTTTTCTTACCTCGTCAGTGCCTCTCTTAGAGCTCTCACCTCTGCCAGCTCCTCTACCTTTTCCAGTACCTCTACCTCTACGTTTTCCAACTGGTTGCACTCTTATAATAGCTAAAGTATCAACATACATAGAGCTTTCTTGCCGGCTAAAAATTATTGGCTGGCTAAAACTTGATGGTTGGTTAGAGCTTAGTGGTTGACTATAGGTTGGTGTCCTGCTAGAACTTGCTGCCTGGATAGAGCTTCCAGGTTTTCCCATCCTAGAATAACAAAAAATTATATTAAATGTCTAGTATGAATACCATTATTTAATTATTGAATTAAAAGAGAAGAGTTTATTACCTGAGTTTTACAAACTATTCTGTTATAACAACTTGATGACACTTAGAGCAAGTAACGTTTAGTAATTTCCTAAATAACTTCCCATACTTCTTTTTAGGCTCATCCTTCTATTTTCTTCTACACTTTGCTAGTCTGCCAGGTATTGGTCTAGGCACATGAAGCTCAGTCACTACACCACCTGTATTAGTGTAAGACCCCACAAAATCCTAAGATTAACTCAGTCCGTTAAAACTTGAAAAGAGGTCCCAGACTTAGAAATTTTAGCTAAGTGTTTATACTTAGAATTATTTCAGCCTTCATAAGTTGTCAGTCCTATTTTACAACCTTTATGACCTTAAAACATTGATCCTTGGATTGAATCATGATTAGGTGTGTTAATAGGTCACTCTGGGCGAGTTTTAAATTTTTCAGACCTCGTTTGAATCATATTCAGGTGACCAAAATAGTGAGCGACAATGCGTCGCATCACCTATCGTGTCGACAGATAATTTTCTCCAGCTTTTAGTGCAATTCCAATGAACCAACGCAAACTCAACGCGATGCAATGGTCATCACGTTGATGCCATTGACGCACTGCGTCGGTATGCACGTCGCTGGGCATGCTTTCCAGTAATTAAATCAGCGTCCAGAGGGGTATTTGGGATATTTTCCCACTTCTATTCAGCCCCAAAACACGAGATTAAACCCCTCAATAGGTAAAATACTCTCATTATTCACTAAAATCCTCTCAAGAAAAAACCCTAGTCCATCAAGTCAAGATCAAGATTCAAGAAATTCACCATCAATCTTCACGAATTCAAGTATTAAGGTATGTTAGGTGTTCATCCAAGGGTTTCCTTTTACCCTTGGAGTTCAAGAACCCTTTTCAAATTACAAGTGGATTTTTTTTCACGACTTTCATGTTAACTTTGATTGTATTTATGATTTTGATGTAGTTGAGTTTATAAACCATGATTAATTGCAAGTTTCTTGAGAAACAAATAGCATGCATGTGTTTTTATATGGTTTCATATTAAAAGCCTTTGAATTTATGAGTTTGGGATTTTGATCATGATGCTTGATGAATTGTTCATGTGAGCTTAATAAAATCATATCATGTTAGCATGTATACAAGTTCATGCCATGCAAGTGTTTGCTTAAAAGCCTCAATAAATAAATTATGACAAAGTGTCTAGCTATCATGCTTTCAAGATTGTGCTATGTTTTAGAATTTATGCAATCGAGTCCTGAGGGTATCTAATACCCGACAATCTAGCTGTTTACCTAGATTTATAGTAGTTTCAGAATAGTCTCAGTGATGTCACATCCAGTAGTACTCAGACAGATAATAAAACTTAGTATATTCAGCCAGTTAACAGAACTCAAAGTATTTAGTCAGTTATTAGAACTCAGTGAACTCAGCCCAGTTCAGATAGACAACACAATCAGTAATAATTCAATCAAGCCTAGTATAGTATAGTAATCAGTTCAATGTCTATTCAGTTGGGAGTAGGAATCAACACCGACTGAAGCCAAGAATGGAGGCATTTCTGTTAGTAGAAGGTTTGACCCTTAGTAGCAATTCTTGCATTATAGAACTACGTAGCCAGCATAGGTTGAGATGTCTTCCTGTCAGTCTAGGGTTGATACATCTCGTACGAGGTTTCCTGCCAGCCAGGGTTGACGAAAGGGATTTATGTCAGAGACTCATAGCCATTGTTAGTATCCCTTGGCAAAGTGCTAACACCCTTCTAACTGGGGTCATAGGTTTAACCCCAACTCAGTTCATAATCGGGGTATGTCAGTTAGATGAACACTCCTGCAATTTCAGTTTGACTCAGTATAAAACCTTAGTTCAGTTTCAGAATCTGTACTGTCAGATATAGTTATCCAGCTCTGTATAGAATTCAGTTTAGCTCTACAGAATCAGGACTGTCAGAAACAGTCTCTCAGTTAATAGTAATACAATATTATTAAACTCAGATATCAGTCATTTAGTTTTCAAAACTTTTTATCTAGTGTTAATGAAATCTCAGTTACAGTACACATAGTTATGTGCATAGCATTGCATAATTAGTATTTATAATAGTTTTAGGTGTACACGTACTCTCATTCAGTTATGTTCATGCTATTTAGTCAGTTATTGTTCATGCATATGAACCCATGTATTCAGCCTTACTTCACCTAGCATGCCAGTACATTCAAAGTACTGACGCATACCTTTATTTTGTGCTATGATGTCTCATATCATAGGTTTAGATGCATGGGCCCCTGACCTTACTTAGCAGCCCAAATTATTAGCAGCTGAGTTAGTGGTGAGTGCTCATAGTTCGAGGACAGAGTTGCTATTTCATTTTTAGTATATTTTTAGTAGTCAGAGTTAGTTGGGGGCTTGTCCCATTAACTCCATATTCAGATAGTTAGAGGCTTTTTAGACTAGACTATTTTAGACAGATATTCAGTATTTACATATCAGTATTTGATTCAGTTTTGAACCTTATGGCAGTTTAGCCAAATTTCCGCATTTTTACAGTATTATTATTTAGTGATTGTAGAAGGTACCAATCATGGGTTAGCTTGTGGTCCTTCAGGATTAGAAGCATCGTGTGACATCCGGAGTGCAGACTCGGGGTGTTACAAACTTGGTATCAGAGCCTAAGTTCAATAGAGTTCTAGGAAGTCTGAAAGCCGCGTCTAGTAGAGTCTTGTACATGGGTATGTAGCGCGCCACACTTATGGACATGAGGCTATGAGGCATTTTAGGAAAAGTTTTCCTTCTTTCAGTATTCATATCGTGCGAGTGAGCATGATCTTAAGTTACACTCTTAGTCTAATCTTTTTTTTACTTTCGCTTCCAAAATATGCCTCCCCAAAAGAACAACGGAGGGAGAACAGAAAATCAGCCAGCACCTCTACCTGTCCAGCCAGATTCTCTGGACGAGCATGTTTCCCATGCAAAATTCAGAGCAACTTTCACCACTCTAGCTCATTCTGTGGCAGCCCAGAATGAACGCCCAACTTCTATTTCAGCCAACCCAGTGGCCAATACTGCTGCAGCTAGAATTCAAGACTTTACCCGAATGAATCCTCCAACCTTTACTATGTCTAAGTCAGGAGGACCCACCGAAATTCCTTGATTAGGTGCAGAAAGTCACAGATATTATGGGGGTGACTATGAGAGCACGGAGTTAGCCGTATATCAGTTGCAGGATGTAGCTCACTCATGGTTCAAGCAGTGAAAGCTAAAAAGGGCCACAGATGCAAAACCAATAGAATGGGAGTAGTTTGCCACTGATTTTCTGGATAGGTTCTTCCCACTGGAGTTGAGGAAAGAAAAGGTTTTGGAGTTCATTAATCTGAAGCAGGGAAATATGACAGTGAAAGAGTATTCTCTCAAGTTTACTCAGTTAGCCAGATATGCCCCTCTTGTGGTAGCAGATAGAAGATCTAATATGTGCAAGTTTGTGTTTGGGGTGTCTAACAGTGTGGTCAAGGAGTGTAGGACAACAAAGCTGATTAAGGAGATGGACATATCCAGGCTCATGGTCCATGCTCAACAGATAGAGAAGGTTAAGAATAAGGAGAGGGAGAAGGAGAATAAGAGAGCTAGAATAGGTAGCTTTAACTTCACTTAGCCTAAGTTAGAGGGGGGAAATCATTCTTCGTTCTGCCCTAAATCTTTAGTTCCAGCTCCGTCCTCAGCCAGTGCTCCGGTGCCAAAATTTAAAGATCGCAATAAGGATAGGACACCAGGCCCTAAACCTTAGGGTAGTGTTAGCTGTTACCAAATGAATCCTCTTTGCCAGAAGTATGGCAGAAACCACTAGGGTGTCTGCAGGGCTTGCAGCGATGTATGTTTCGAATGTGGCAAGCCAAGCCATAGGGTTAGAGAGTATTTTTAGGTATGTTCGCAGAGTCAGCATAATCGCTCTTTAGCTCATTCTGGTCATCCAAATCAGCAGGGTACCACTTTCAGTGCTACGAGTGGGCAATGCCCAAATAGGCTTTATGCACTTCAGTCCTGACAGAATCAGGAAAGTTCTCCTGATGTGGTCACTGGTACGTTACAAGTTTTTCATTTGCACATTTATGCTTTGCTTGTTCTAGGAACTTCTTTGTCCTTTGTAACTCCTTATATAGATGTTGACTTCGGAGTCAGTCTCAAAATCCTAGCAGATCCCTTCTCAGCCTCTACCCTAGTGGGTAAATCTATCATAGCCCAATGGGTATACAGGAACTATCCGGTTGTGGTATCTTAAAAAGTCACTTCAGCAGACTTAGCAGAATTAGAGATAACCAATTTTGATGTCATTCTCAACATGGATTGGCTTCATTCATGCTATGCTTCAGTTGACTGTAGAAATAAAGTTGTCCAATTTTAGTTTCTGAATGAACCTATCCTTGAGTGGAGGTGTAATACTTCAACACTTGAGAGTCAGCTTATTTCCTACCTTAGGGCAACAAAATGATATCTAAGGGGTGTGTTTATCATCTTATCTGAGTTAAAGACTCTAGTTCAGAGACCCCTAATCTAGAGTCAGTTCCAGTAGCATGTGAATTCCCAAATGTATTTCTCAAAGATCTTCCTGGAGTCCCCCTCGAGCGAGAAATTTTTTCAGAATAGACCTTCTTCTAGATACTAAGCCTTTCTCTATGTCGCTATACTAAATGGTTCCAACAGAACTCAAAAAGTTAAAAGAACAGTTGAAGGATCTCCTAGATAAGGGATTCATCAGACCAAATATATCTCCTTGGGGTGCAAATATTTTGTTTGTGCGTAAGAAAAATAGTTCTCTTAGAATGTGTATAGAATACCATCAGCTAAATAAAGTCATGGTCAAGAACAAGTATCCACTTCCCAGAATCGATGACTTATTTGACCAACTTCAGGGTGCTAGTTACTTTTCTAAGATAAACCTCAGATCAGGCTATCACCAGCTTAGAGTTAGAGAATGTGACATTCTAAAAATAGTTTTCAAAATATGGTATGGTCACTTTGAATTCTTAGTTATATCATTTGGTCTTACCAATGCTCCAACAGCCTTTATGGACTTGATGAACTGCATGCTTAGGTAGTACTTGGACATGTTCATCATAGTCTTCATTGATGACATTCTTGTCTACTCCCGCAGTGAACATGATCATGCAGACCATCTCAGAATAGTGTTACAAACTCTCAGAACCCACCAGTTGTTCGCCAAATTCAGTAAGTGCAAATTTTGGCTAAGGTCAGTAGCTTTCCTTGGTCATATAGTTTTTGATGATGGCATTAGGGTTGATTCTCAACAGACTGAAGCAGTGAGAAACTAGCCCAGACCTATCTCTCCATCAGATATCAGGAGTTTCTTGGATTTGGTTGGCTATTACCAATGGTTTGTTGAAGGATTTTTTCTATTGCATCCCCCATGTCCAGATTGACTTAGAAGAAAGTCAAGTTCCAGTGGTCAGATTCTTGTGAGATAAGTTTTCAGGAGTTAAAGACTCGACTTACTACATCCCTAGTTTTGACTTTACCAGATGGCTCAGATGGGTTTGTGGTATATTGTGATACTTCCAGAGTGGGTTTGAGGTGTGTTTTGATGCATAGTGGTAAGTTTATAGCCTATGTCTCTAGGTAACTTAAGCCCCATGAAAATAATTACCCTAATCATGATCTTGAATTAGCAGTTGTCGTATTTGCCTTAAAGATTTGGAGCCATTATTTCTATGGGGTACATGTAGATATCTTCACAGACCATAAAAGCCTGCAGTATGTGTTTTCTCAAAAAGATCTGAACCTATGTCAGAGAAGGTAGTTAGAGTTATTGAAAGACTATGACATAAGCATCCTGTATCATCTGAGGAAGGCCAGTGTAGTGGCTGATACTCTCAGTAAGATGTCTATGGGTAGTGTTGCTCATGTGGAGGATGGTAAGAAGAAGTTAGTTCAGGAAGTTCATAAACTTGACCGACTAGGTGTATGCTTAGTTGATTTAGCAGAGGGTAGTGTGTGGGTGTAGGATAGTTCAGAATTATCTTTAGTTTTTGAAGTGAAGGAAAAGTAGGACAGAGATCTCAGTCTAGTCAAGTTAAAAGAGTCAGTCAGAGATTAGAAAGTAGAGGTTTTCTCCCAAGAGGGAGATGGTGTGTTGCATTGCCAGGGTTGGTTATCCGTGCCAGGTGTAGATGACTTGAGGAAATAGATTCTTGCAGAAGTGCACGGTGCACGTTACTCTATTCATCCAGGGGACACTAAGATGTACCACAATTTGTGGGAGATCTATTGGTGGAGTGGGATGTAAAGGGACATTGCAGAGTTTGTAACTAAGTGCTTTATGTGCCAGTAGGTTAATATTGAGCATTAGAAGCCCAATGGATCTATGCAGGAGTTCAGTATTCCCATATGAAAGTCGGAGGAAGTGAACATAGATTTTGTGACGGGTTTGCCTCGTACTCGTCGCCAACATGATTTGATTTGGATCATTATAGATAGGATGACCAAATTAGCTCACTTCTTTCCAGTTCATACCTCTTATTAAGTCGAGGACTATACCAAAATCTATGTCAGAGAGTTGGTAAGGTTACACGGAGTCCCAGTATCTATTATCTCAGATAGAGGTACCCAGTTTATCTCTTATTTCTAGAAAGCCTTCCAAAAGGGTCTTAGTACTCAAGTTCACCTTAGTACAACCTTTAACCATCAGACAGATGGTCAAGCAGAAAGTACCATTCAGACTTTGGAGGATATGTTAAGGGCATGTGCCATTGACTTTAAGGGTAGTTGGGATGACCACTTGCTTTTGATTGAGTTCGCATATAATAACAGTTATCATTCCAGCATTCAGATGGCCCCATTTAAGGCACTCTATGGGAGGATATGTAGATCTCCCATTGATTGGTTTGAAGTGGGCGAGGCCGCAGTGGTAGGGCCTGACTTGGTATTTGATGCCTTAGAAAAAGTTTATTTGATTAGGGAAAGGCTTAAGACAGCTCAGAGATGATAAAAATCATATGCAGATGTGCAAAGAAAGGATCTCAAATTTGAGATTGGTGATTATGTATATTTGAAAATATCTACTATGAGAGGAGTGAAGAGGTTTGGCAAGAAGGGGATACTCAATCCCCTATATGTCGGTCTTTACCGAATTCTTAGCCATTTTGGGAAGGTAGCTTACGAGCTTGAGTTGCCTTCAGACTTAGCTTTAGTGCAGCCAATATTTCGTATCTCCTTGCTAAAGAAGTACATAGGTAACCCAGTAGTTGTAGTCCCGATTGAGGGAATTGATGTCCAGAATAGCCTCTCTTATGAGGAAATCCCAGTTGAAATTCTTAATTTTCAGGTTCGTAGACTAAGGAACAAAGAGGTTCTTTTAGTCAAAGTTCTTTGGCAGAATCAGTCCGCAGAGGGAGCTACTTGAGAAGAAGAAGAAGATATATGGACCAAGTATCCTCACCTCTTCTCTGCAAACTCAGACTCAGCTTAAGGTAACAGTTTTCCTTAAATTTACTCAGTTCCATACTCAGATTACCTTTACAACTCTGTATCAGTTCAGTTGCATAGCATTCTCATATCATGCATACCTTCATGAAACAGCTCAGTAAGGTGTCATATTTTTAGAACTCAGTCATGCTTCAGTTATGTATGTTCAGTATGATAACTTAGTATATCAGTACTTTCAGCCATGTAATCACACTTTAGTTGTGCATGTCCAATATGTAAAATCAGTCTAACAATATTCTCAGCTTTGTTAGTCTCATTCAAGTACGAATGTTCCCAAGGGGGAAATATTGTAAGACCCCACAAAATCCTAAGCTTAACTCAGTCAGTTAATGCTTGAAAAGAGGTCCCAGACTTAGAAATTTCAGCTAAGTGTTTATACTTAGAATTATTTTATCCTTCATAAGTTGGCGATCCTATTTTATGACCCTTATGACCTTAAAACATCGATCCTTGGATTGAATCATGATCAGGTGTGTCAATAGGTCACTCTGGGTGAGTTTTGGATTTTTCGAACCTCGTTTGAATCATATTCAGGTGACCAAAATAGTGGGTCAACGCGATCTCGATACGTCGACAGATAATTTCCCCCCAGCTTTCAGTGCAATTCTAGTGAACCAACGAGAACTCGACGTAGCGCGATGGTCATCATGTTGATACCATCAATGGGTGCGTCGGTATGTGCACCGCTGGGCACACTTTTCAGTAATTAAATCAGCATCTAGAGGGGTATTTAGGACATTTCCCCCACTTCTATTCAGCCCCAAAACACGAGATTAAACCATCAATAGGCAAAATACTCTCATTATTCACTAAAACCTCTCAAGAATAAACCCTAGTCCATCAATTCAAGATCAAGATTCAAGAAATTCACCATCAATATTCATGAATTCAAGTATCAAGGTATGTTAGGTGTTCATCCAAAGGTTCTACGCTTGGAGTTCAAGAACCCTTTTCAAATTAAAAGTTGATTTTTTTTCATGAATTTCATGTTGAATTTGATTGTATACATGATTATGATATAGTTGGGTTTATAATCCATGATTAATTGCAAGTTTCTTGAGAAACAAATAGCATATGTGTGTTGTTATATGGTTTCATGTTAAAAGCCCTTAAATTTATGAGTTTGGGATTTTGATCATGATGCTCGCATGTTGTAGTATTGTCATGTGAATAAATTATGCTTCCCAAGCATTTGAGGAATTGTTCATGTGAGTTGAGTAATAAAATCATATCATGTTAGCATGTATACAAGTTCATGCCATGCAAGTGTTTACTAAAATGCCCCAATGAATGATATGTGACAAAGTGTCTAGCTATCATGCTTTCAAGATTGTGCTATGTTTTACAATTTATGCAATCGAGTCCTGGGGGTATCTAAAACCCGATAATATAGCTTTTTACCTAGATTTATAGTAGTTTCAGAATAGTCTTAGTTATGTCACGTCCAGTAGTACTCAGATAGATAATAAAACTCAGTACATTCAGCCAGTTAATAGAACTCAAAGTATTCAGTCAGTTATTAAAACTTAGTGAACTCAGTCCAGTTCAGATAAACAACACGATCAGTAACAATTTAGTCAAGCCTAGTATAGTCTTGAAATTAATTTATTATCTATTCAGTTGGGAGTAGGAATCAACACCGAGCGAACCCTAGGATGGGGGCATTCCTGTCAGTAGAGGGTTTGACACTTAGTAGCAATCCCTATGTTACAGAACTACATAGCCAGCGTAGGTTGAGATGTATTCCTACCAGTCTAGGGTTGATACATCTTGTCCGAGTTTCTCTGCCAGCGAGGGTTGACGAAAGGGCTTCCTGTCAGAGAGAGTTAACTTATAGCTATTGTTAGTATCTCTTTGCAAGGTGCTAACACTCTTCCAACTGGGGTCACAGGTTGGACCCCAACTCAGTTCATAATTGGTTATGTCGGTTAGATGAATACTCCCACAGTTTTAATTTCAAACTCAATATTAAACCTCACTTCAGTTTTAGAATCAGGACTGTCAGATACAGTCACCCAGCTTAGTATAGAACTCAGTTCAATTCTACAAAATTAGGACTATCAGAAGCAGTCTCTCAGTTAATAGTAATACAGTATCATTAAACTCAGCTATCAGTTATTTAGTTTTCGAAACTTATTATTTAATGTTAATGAAATCTCAGTTACATTACACGTAGTTATGTGCATAACATTGCATAATCAGTATTTACAGTAGTTTCAGGTATACACGTACTCTCATTCAGTTATGTTCATGCCATTTAGTCAGTTATGTTCATGCATATGAACCCATGTATTCAGCCTTACCCCACCTAGCATACCAGTACATTCAAAGTACTGACACATACCTTTCTTTTGTGCTATGATGTCTTATATCATAGGTTCGAACGCACGGGCTCCTGACCATACTTAGCAACCCAGATTATCAGCAGCAGAGTTTGTGGTGAGTCCTCATAGTTTAAGGACAGAGTTGTTATTTCATTTCAGTATATTTTCAGTAGTCGGAGTTAGTTGGGGGCTTATCCTATCAACTCCATATTCAGATAGTTAGAGGTTTTTTAGACTAGACTATTTCAGACAAATATTCAGTATTCAGTATTTACATATCAGTATTTGATTCAGTTTTGAACCTTATGGAAGTTTAGCCAAATTTTTGCATTTTTATAGTATTATCATTTAGTGATTACAGCAGGTACCATTCATAGATTAGCTTGTGGTCCTTGGAGATTATGAGCACCGTGTGACGTCCGGGGTGTAGACTCGGGGCGTTACAAACTTGGTATTAGAGCCTAAGGTTCAACAGAGTTCTAGGAAGTCTGAAAGCCGTATCTAGTAGAGTCTTGTGAATGGGTGTATAGCGCTCCACACTTATGGACAAGAGGCTATGAGGTGTTTTAGGAAATGTTTCCCTTCTTCAGTATTCATATCATACGAGTGAGTATCAGCTCAAATTACACTCTTAGTCTAATCCTTTTCTTACTTCTGCTTACAAAATATGCCTTCCAAAAAGAACAAAAGAAGGAGAATAGGAAATTAGCCAGCATCTCCGCCCGTCTAGCTAGATCCTCTGGACGAGCATGTTTCCTATGCAGAATTCAGAGCATCTTTTACCACTCTAGCTCATTCTGTGGAATCCTAGAATGAACGCCCAGTTGCTGTCCTGGCCAACCCAGTTGCCAATACTGCTGCAGCTAGAATTCGAGACTTTACCTGAATGAACCCTCTAACCTTTACTAGGTCTAAGTCAGAGGAGGACCCACAGGAATACCTTGATCAAGTGAAAAAAGTCACAAATATTATGGGGGTGACTGCGAGTGAGAGCGTAGAGTTAGTCGAATATTAGTTGCAGGATGTGGCTCACTCATAGTTCAAGCAGTGGAAGGTAGAGAGAGCCGCAGATATAGGGACCATAGAATGGGAGGAGTTTGCCATTGATTTTCTGGATAGGTTCTACCTATTGGAGTTGAGGGAAGCGAAGGTTTTGGAGTTAATTAATCTAAAGCAGGGCAACATGACAGTGAAAGAGTATTCTTATTCATTTATGTTCATGCCATTCAGTCAGTTATTTTTCATGTATATGAACCTATGCATTCGGCCTTACCTCACCTATCATACCAGTACATTCAAAGTACAGATGCATACCTTTCTTTTGTGCTATGATGTCTTATATCATAGGTTTAGACGCACGAGCTCCTGACCATACTTAGCAGCCCAGATTATCAACAACAGAGTTAGTGGTGAGTCCTCATAGTTTGAGAACAAAGTTGTTATTTTAGTTTTACTATATTTTCAGTAGTCGGAGTTAGTTGGGGGCTGTCCCATCAACTCCATATTTAGATTGTTAGAGGTTTTTCAGACTAGACTATTTCAGATAGATGTTCAATATTCAGTATTTGATTCACTCCCAACTACATCCCATCAAATTTTTCACATCAATAACTACTATTTTTGGGTCTTCACTTTCACCTTTTTCCTTCATAATTTTTAGACTACTTAACCTTAGAAATTTTCAACTAAAGTACTTAGGAGCTTTATATCAAATGACGATCAATCAATGAAGGGGAATTAATGATATATAAGGCTGCTCAAAAATAGCCTAAAGGCTCAATAGAGCTGTCACGACCCGATTTACAAGTCATGATAACACCTACTCTATCCCGCTAGTAGGTAAGCCAAATCATAATCCAAGCTATACACAATGGATTAACTTGATGGAAATGCCCCAAAAAGGCCTAATAGGGAATCCAACACAATAAATAAGCAAGGAAATAGAAATAGTTTAAAGGTAGTCACTACATAAATACCATCGCACGACTTGGTAGTGCCAGTACAAGAGCAACTATAAATACAACCCAAAGTATCTAAAATAGTCAAAACAATCTATCTCAAAACAAAAGATTGAACATAGAAAGATAGCAGAAAATAGGTGAATCTGACACTAAGAGATCACCCTATCTTCGGATATTAATAGGGTACAAGTGTCGATCAACAGCGGCAACTAGTACTCAGATCTACACTAAAAAGGTACATAAGTGTAGTATAAGTACCAAAAAAATGGGTACTCATTAGACATCATAGGTCAACTGAGCTAAATCCTGATACAAGTATGATAAAATGTAAGATAACATAACAAAGCCAAGGTACAAAAATGAACCAGAATCCACACCAATATTGCTGTGCATAAATAAGTACATAAATTAGAATAATAGCATAACACAACATAAAGCATCAATACATGCAGTCATAATTGCAAAATTGACTCCCATACGCCAACTAATATGGAAAATTAAATAGTCAATTGTAAGCCCCCATAAGCTTGGAAGGTACAAATAAGATAGAATAACGTACCATCGTCATTTACCAAATCTCATAATATAATTGGAATTCATTCAAGACATGCCTCACAATAGACATCGATTTACCATATTTATCATCTGCAAATGGGTCAACACTCATCAACTATCTATCATGTAGCAACTAGTTTTCATGTATTATTAAATCATCCTTTATCAACTAAACATCGCATATCAACTAATTCTCATATAGCGGTTAATCATCACTTATCAACTAGTCATTATTTATCAACTAACTAATATTTATCAACTTATTATTATATCATTAAATCCATTCATATCATACCACATTATGACTGTTTCCTTGTTTACATACTTAGTTAGAATCACTATTGTCAATCTCATACCCCACTGTGTCATCATATCATAATAGGTATATCACCATAGTATAAAATGTATATTCGAACTTGAAGCGGTATGGATATTCAACAATATCCTTATAAATATCATCACTATCATCTTTTGGTATTGTCGGACATCTATATATACCATTATAATCATCCTCCAATCTTGCCGAGCATATATATTATCATAATCATTCTCGGTCCTTGCCAGGCTTATATATCATCATAATCATCCTCCAATCTTATCGGACATATATATCATCATAATTATCCTCTGGCCTTGCTAGACATATATGTCATCATAGTCATCCTCCGGCCTTGTCAGGCATGTCTGTATCA
Source organism: Capsicum annuum (assembly GCF_002878395.1). Lineage (NCBI taxonomy): Eukaryota > Viridiplantae > Streptophyta > Magnoliopsida > Solanales > Solanaceae > Capsicum > Capsicum annuum. The sequence goes on along the minus strand of NC_061120.1, from coordinate 112,331,900 downwards.
TCATAAATATTATCATCAATAGAATTAATATCATGGACAATAGCATCATCATTAGAGTACTTAATAGCATAACCATTAACATAGTATATTAACATGATCAATAATCATAATTGAAATCATGAACTCTAGCATAATCAAAAACACGATTTCTAATATAATAAATAAGAACAATCTTTAGCATAATCCATAACGTATTCACCAATATAGTCAATAAACATGATCACTAACATAATTAATAAATATATTGTCAAAGAATAGACAATACCTTATTAATAGTCTAATTAATGGCTTATCATTAACATAATAGATAGCTTATCAATAGTTTGATCAATAGCCAATCCACGGCATAATCTATAGTTTATTCATAGCATAATAAATCACTTAATCACCAATGTAGTCATTAAGCATGACCTCTAGTATGAACAATAGTGTAAATGCCAATGTATCAATAAGCATGAACACTAGCATAGTTAATAACTTATCCGTTGGCTCAACCAATAACATAATTCACGGCTTAGTCAATATCATGATCATGGGCTTATTCAATAGTTCATTCGGTGGCCCAAACAATAGCAAAATCAATAGCATATTCATTATCTCATCATAACTTAACCAATAATTCATTTATAGCATAATCATTAAGCATTACCTTCAACGTCATCCATCATGAACTACAAGTAGCAAGGCATCTTAATATTATCAAAATAACCATCTTCCTAGGTGTACACTAGCGTATCAAAGGGCTTCAATAACTATCAAAGTCTTGTCCAAAGGTGGGTCGAAGAGTCCACTTCTAAATCCTTGAAGTTATTTACTAAGAAATGTCTATCCCAGACTAGGCTAAGGTATCTAAATCCACTATTAGATATTAAACAAGCGACAACTTTCCCTAGGATAGCAATTCCTCCTAATATAGGGTAATTAAGTCCATTTTACCTAAGGTATTGCAATTTGGGTAAGTTTTATCCTAAGCTCAAGTGACCAAGGAAACTTCTCATTAGTTTAGTAACTAAAGCATTTTCGACAGAAGCATTAACCTACAAGGTTAACTTCCCCTAAGGTATGGTCAATTAGGCTAATCACACCAAAAAAGATGTCTAAAATAGCCTAAGTGATACAGTTAATCCCAAGTATTTCAATTTATCATATCAACACCTAAAGCCCATCCCAAATCTAACATAATATCATAAAAATAGTATGAAGTAGCTCAATCTAAAAAGGGGTAAAACCTAGCCTACCTAGACACCGAAGAAAGCTCACAAGATTCACTAAATCACCACTTTTCCCTTTCGAGAAGCTTTCATAAGATGCCAAGCTATCAAAATCACATTCTACTCATCGATATGAAAATATCAATACCTATATTGCACTATTATGCTTTGGTTCCAAAATCATGCAAAAATCCCATGTGGGTCCCATCTACAAAAAAAATCATATTTTGATGCCAACCCAATGTTCCCTCATGCTTAAGGAGTCATTACCTTACAAATGGGTGAAATCAAGCTAATTTAGGACTAAAATCATGCCTCCCATGTTTTGAAATTTTTAGAAATAAAAAGGGAAAAAATCAACCATAAAAGGGTGGAATCTTACCATAAATTGAAGTATAATTGTGTAAACAAGTGTTAGCTAAGCCCCCGAATCTCCCACAAGCTACAATTTTAAGCTATCTCATGATTTAGGGTTTTAGATTTCAAGAAAATAGACGAAGAATGGGAAAAATCATGAAAAAGGGTCTATTTATGGCCATACTAGGTTCTCGAGTATCACTATCATGACTTGATCATCGCGATGTGGTATATAGCACCAGGAGCAGAAGTTGCTATTTTGATAATTTCAAATCGCGATCGCATCTCTGGTAGACTGCCTAAGAAACCATGTTCGCAACTGAAAGTGTTGCAATTGTGGCACTTGCTGGTGCAACCAGATCATTATTGCGGTCCATGGCCTGCGATCGTGGGTGCACTAGTTGCAGCTGAGACTTGGAATTTTCCAAGTCTCTTCTAATCCCTCGGGATTCATTTGAAACCCTGTATATGCAAATGAACTATGTAACCATATCAAATTCGATGTTCCAAACTTAAAAGCGCAGTTAAAATTTCCGTCCAAGGTTGTTTTGATGAAATGTGGGACCCACACATAATTTTTAATTTAACTTTTTGATAAATAGGTCAAAATGAGCCCGGGTGCATCGGGACCTGAACCAAGAGTCCACCTAGCCTAAAATCAATATTTCAAAGCTGCTGGAATAGTCAGAATTTTCATATAAGGTCATTTAACCAAAGTTTTTTCCCAATGGCCATTTGGAACCAGCGAAGATTTCAAAATAAGGAAATAACTCAAAAAACCAAACGAACTACCCGGTAACTAAAGTGCCAATTCCAAAAATCATAAATGACTTGGGGAAGCTATAGATAAGCTCTAACAACAAAAATAAGTGGAAATATAGAAAATGATCTAAAGGGTCATTACAATATCCACTACTAAAGGAACTTTCATTCACAAAAGTTAAGGATTAGGATGTACTTGAAGTCTCAGACAGGTGAGGATTCTTGGTTCGTATCTCTCTCTTAATCTCTTAAGTGGCCTCCTCCACTATGTGGTGCCTTCACTTAGCCTTAACTATTAGAATCTACCTATGCACAACCTCCTAACACGATTAGCCAAAATAATCACCGACTCATCCATGAAGGTCAACTGCTCATCTAGCTGGACTGAGTCCCATCTAAACACATAAGATGGATTAGGAATACATCGCTGCAATATAGAAACATAGAAAACAAGATGGACAAAAATAAAATCTAGAGGCAAAGCTAACTCATAAGCCATCTCACCAAATATGTGAAGTATCTCGAAAGGTCTAATATACCTAGGGCTGAGTTTGTCCGTCCTCTCGAACCTCATCACAGGAGGAATACTTGATCACCAACTCCAAATCTCAAGGTACAGAGTTTATGGTCTGCATAGGATTTACGCCTACTCTAAGCTGCTCTCAACTTGTCTTGAATCACTCTAACTCTATCCAACGACTCCTGGAGCAAATTAGTACCATAGAGCTGAATCTCAAAACTCTCGAACTATGTAATCGAAGAACGACATCTCCTACCATACAAAGCCTCAAAAGATGCCATCTTAATAATAGAGTGACAACTGTTAATATAAGAAAACTCTTCCAAGGGTAAGTGCTCCTCCCACTATCCCCAAAAATCCATACCATAGGCTTGAAGCATATCTTAAAACACATGAATAGTCTTCTCAGACTGGCCATCATTCAGGGGATAAAAGGTTGTACTTAGATCCACCTGAGTACCCAAATCCTCCTGAAGAGCTCTCCAAAATCTAGAAATAAACAAGAAAACTTGGTCCAAAATAACATATTTGGGAACCCCATGCAAATGGATTATCTTACGCATATAGATGTGGGCTAACCTCTTGGCACTAAAGAACACCTGAATAGAAAGAAAATAAGTTGACTTGGTCAAACAATCCGCGATGACCCAAATATCATCAAAACCATAAGAATTTTGAGGTAAACTAATAACAAAATCCATGGAAATCCACTCTCATTTTCACTCGAGAATGGGCAATCTCTAAATCAATTCACCTGGTCACTGATGCTCGGCCTTTACCTACTGACAACATATGCAACGAGCTACAAAGTCTACTACATCTATCTTCATTCTACTTCACCAATAATGCTTTCTCAAATCGCTATACATTTTAGCTATGCCCAAATTAATGTAATATCTAGATCAATGAGCCTGATGCAGAACCAACTGGATCAAGCCATCACTCCTCGAAACATATATGTGGATATCAAACCTCAAAACACCTTTATAATCTAAGGTGATCCTCTCACACTTACCCCTAAAATCTTAACACGAAGAAAGCAAAGATTACTATCCTCAAACTGACTCTCTCGAATAGCTCAAAAAGCAAAGACCTCGCCTCAACACTAGCAAGGAACCTCCAACAATCTGAAATATCAAGTCGAACCATCAAGTTGGACAAGGACTAAATGTTCGATGCGAACGACCTCTGAGAAACTAAAATACAAGCCAAATTGCCCATACTTACTGCCTTATGGCTTAAAGCATCTACTATCACATTTGTCTTAATTGGGTGATATAAGATGGAAATATCGTAATCCTTAAGCAACTCCATCCATGTATGATGTCTAGTATCAAGCCTCTCAAGGTTATAAAATTCTAAAGACTGTGGTGATCGATGAAAATCTCACAATACATACCATAAAATAATACCTCCAAATCTTAAGTGCGAAAACTTCCACCGCCAACTCCAAATAATGAGTAGGGTAGTTGAGCTCATGAACCTTAAGCTATCTCAAAGCATAACCAATAACACGACCTTGCCGTATCAAAACACAACCTAGACTAACATCCAAAGCATCACAATATATGGTGAATCCCTCACCCTCAATAGGAATAGCAAGAATAGGAGCTAAAGTAAGGAAATCCTTGAGCTTTCCAAAGATTAACTCACATTCCATGGACCATCATAAAGGAACCTCCTTCCGAGTTAATCTGGTCATAGGTGCTGAAATAGTAGCAAAAACCTCGATGAATCATCAATAATAACCAACCAAATAAAAAAATCTACAAACCTCAGTCGGAGATGTAGGTCTAACCCAATCACGATTCGCTTCAATCTTAACTGGTTCTACTATAAGGTTCTAGTATAATACCATTCTTACATACCACATGCCCAAGGAATGCCACCAACTCAAGCCAAAACTCTTACTTAGAGAATTTGGCAAAAAGCACACGATCTCTTAAAGTCTGGAGCACAATCCTCAAATGCTGCACATGCTCTTCTCTACTCCTTGAATACACAAGGATGCCATTGATGAACATAATCATAAAGGAATCCAAATAAGGTCTGAACACTCGATTTATCAAATATATAAATGCAGCTGGGGTATTAGTCTAGCCAAATAACATGACCAGTAATTCATAATGACCATAATGGTTCTAAAAATTGTCTTTCGGATGTTCTAAGCCCAAATCCTCAATTGATGGTAACCAAATCATAAATCAAACTTAGAAAACACTACCGATCCCCAGAACTAGTCAAACAAATCATCTATGCAAGGCATAGGATAATGGTTCTTTACTCTCACCTTATTAAGTTATCTATAATTAATACACATATACAAGGAGCCATATTTATTCTTTACTAATAACACAGGAGCTGCCCAAAGAGACACACTCGATCTAAAACCCTTACCAAAAAGATCCTAAAGTTAAAAGTTTAGATCTTTAAGCTCGGAAAGAGCCATATGGTAAGATGCCATAGAAATAGGCCAGTGCCAGGCTCGAGATCAATAGAAAACTTAATCTCACAAACAGGGGGAATACCAGGCAGGTCGATAGGGAATACATAAAAAAACTCATAAACTACAGGAACAAAGTCAAGTGATAGACTATCCATCCTAGATCCTAATTAACTATTACCTTTTGAGTCTTAAGTTATTAGATGATAGATAGCCATCTTACATAGATGATACAAATTAGCCTAGATCAACAGTTAATCTTCAAATTACTATTGTAATTATCTTTTCCTAGTCACTAAGCTTCTTATAGAGTAAGTAGTGATATTTTAGGTGGGATCTTACCATTTTAAACAGCTAAGCCATCTATCAAACAAAATATAATACAATGCATGCAAAGATATTAGTTTAGAACAATTAGCACTTCCCCTACTTCGTCAATATGCAAAGGTTTCCATAACCCTAGCTAAGAGATTTAGATGCTCATGCTTGTAAAACAATCAACGTAATTCATAATGAAAAGCATTAAACAATATCATATTGATCAACAAGTAAACCCAAAGCCAACAACTGAATTATCAACCAAAATCAAGAACAAAGTAATCCTAAGATCAAAATTTGAATTTTGGAATCAAATATGTGTTTGTAAGTGTTAAGAGTGCATAAACTAACTACAAAATTTAAAAGAGTATTTATAGGATACTAGAAAACCCTAAAAATCAAAACTCTAATGAAAAAGAAAAATTAAGGCCGGTGGCCACTTACTTAGGCCATCTATGGACCGTAGGTGGTCCGAAGTAAGTGCCAAGCCTTCTGCACAGTTCTTGAAACTCTCTGTACTTGGACCTCTATCACCTACTTTAGTCACCTACAAATTGTAGGTGGCACCTACAGGCCATAGGTGCCCTTAGTAAGTGACAGAGTCTTTTCTTTTCCTGCTTTTGAGCCTATGGACTTTATGTTTTGACACCTAATTTGGTTACCTATGCTTGGTAAGTGGCATTTATTCCAAGAAATACCTAAGTAAGTTGCCTAAAACTTTAGTTTTCATCTTTTTCATCTATTTGGATTTTAGCCTCCAAAACCTAATTTCCTATAAAACATACCTAAATCATATCATATCTCAAAAAATAACCTAAGAAACTTGCCTATTTTTATTATTTTAAGCATCGATAGTGCTATAAATCCATAGCACATCAACACCCTCAACTTAAAATGTTTGAATGTCCTTAGACAACATAACTCAACAAAATGAAAACAAAATGCTTAACTAGGAGAATTTATGCAATCTAAGGCAGTCAATCATCAATTTAAGTTCAAACACGTTACCCCCTTCATATAGCAATAATCCAAAAACCAATTGTGTATAACATGAAGTAAAACAATGTGACACAATGGAATCAAGGTATGATAATTACATTAGCAACATACAAACATGCATATATACAAGTTACATTATGCAGACATATAAACTACTAGTAATACAACCCATGTGCCCTCACAATAAAGAATTACCAGTCACTCATAGATAATAATGCATGTTAATACAAGGATGATAAAGAGACACTCATGCTCAAAAGAGAAGTTCCATCAATGCGTATCAAATACCATAGGTTTGCCCTTATTTTCTTTACCTTAGCTTTTAGACTGTCAAGTTAGGATCACTATAGGACTTTATTCGGCTTGTAATGTAGGCTTGGGAGATGGTATGGTACATATGGATATATCAAGTGACTAAACCTCCTTGGCACTAAACTAACTTTGGGATCCACACTTTAACCAATTTTCTTTATTCCACCCTTATTTCTCCTTTTTTATTCTTTATCACATTAAGGTTGGGTTTGGTATCTTTTATTGATTTTTGCTTTTTCTTTTTTTCATATCTTTCTTGTTTTTTCTTTTTCTTTTTCTACCATACCCAACCCTACTTTATTTTCTCTTATTTTACCCTTCTTTATACCCACTTTACATTATGCACCCCTATGATAACCACTTTCAATTTAGGTGATTTGCCTAAATTAAGGTGCATAATGACCAAGGAGGACTAGGGCCAAAACAGGTCCCTTGTAACACAAATGAGAAGGTCAATGGTAAAAACAAAGAAATAGGTTACTAGGATCAAACATTGGATCAAGGGATACTATTACACATTGGGAAGGTTATTTAGGCTAAAAGTAGACTAGTATAACAAATGACCTATGATCCTTTCCTAACCGACTATCCTATAACCTAGTCAAGACTAACCAGGCAATTTTTGGATTTAACACACAAAGGGAGCTGAGTAGAATCTCTGTCACACATGGCATAATGTCACATCACAAGCTACTACCTATCCAATTCATGCACAAGTTAACAATGATTATAATGTACCTAATCTAATTCCACAACAAGATCCACAATGGTCACACATATATTCATTCACACAGTTCTAAAAATAAAATTTTGAAGGGGTATTATTTTTTTCAAAACTAACATAAAACATGGCAACTACTTTTAAATACTCAAAAATCTCCCAATTACACAAAAACAACACAATATGAAATAAAACACAATACAACACAAATTTTAAACTAGACATATAGGTTTTACAATCGTATCATGGTCGACAGAAAAAGAATCATGACAACAAAAACCTACAGTGTCTATGTAAATACCCCACCTCAATTAAAATATGTGGACTATTCCCCAGTGCATATAAATAATACAAAATAAGGAAATGAGGACATACCTGGGATGCACTAGTTGTCTGTGTCATGATCATCCCTAGGTAAGGATATCTAGAGTGATAGAGGTGGTGCACTACTGGAAGATAAGCCCACAACTAACTCAACACATCTTTGCCTATCAATCACTACAATCTCTTGTGAATCACGTATGGCCCATTTTAGGTCTTGGTCAAATAAAATACTAGGATCCTACAGGTCCCTATCTTGACCTTTCTTGGTCCTAACTATAGGCATTGCCTCATCATACTTTGCAAATAAATTAAATTGTTTGGTCCTAGGTAGATATTTTAGTTGAACAAATGGGGGCATAACTAGAGAATGACTAACATTTGGCTCTTAATGAGAGAGCGTATCTTTACTCTAAGTACATCCACCTCCTCCCTAATATCTCCTAGATCTGGCATATCTATACTTCTGAATTAGGCCGATACATGACCTACAAAAGTTTATATGCATATATGCAACTTAGCTCATAGTTCTAACATAATAGCTTGGTGTGTAGACTCCAATCTAGCCTCAATAATCTCTAGTGGTGTCCGTATCCATGACCAAATTTGTCCATATAACATCGCTACCTCATCCTCAATATTCTATCGCTAAGTGTTGGTGATGCTTTAACTATCCACCAAGATCTGCAAAAGCTTATGTGAAACTAACATCATACCTGATACAACAGCTGAAGTGGATGGGTAAGGGAGCATTGCAAATGCACCTACCAACTATGAAATAGAAGTTGAGGCTGATGTAGATGTAGCTGGGTCCCCTCACCTTATGTACTTAACTCAGGGGCCTCTCTCTGCTCCCCTATCTCAAACTTCATACTAACTTAAATGCCATATCCCTGTGTATCAATAGGCTTTATAGAATTAATGGGCCCTCAAACTTGGCCAAATGCATTGTAGTAGGTGTACGGGGTCTCTTGGGAAGGTCCAGATATGCCAGATCCTTTATCATCTTAGTCTACGCCATGACTGCTACTGCTACTCTCTCATCTACACCTGGTACTTGGTGATATGGATTTCCTACTAAAAAATGGTCTAACTACCCTCCACACACCATCTTGGGATCACCTCATTAATAGGTTTCTTTGAGATATGTGTGGGGATGGTCATCTAAACCTGCTGAGCTAGTGCCTCTAAATCAGGAGTTGGCACCTGCTGTAAAGCCTAATTTGTACCCTTCTCAGACTGGGTTGCAATTGATAACTTCTCTAAACTACTGCGTCGAACTCATCCTCATTCTGTGACCCCTTTTCAAACTGGGGGTCTATGCATATACTATTGGTGGTGTCTTATACTCTGCCTCTTCCATATTATGATCATCACCACTCTCAATAGGATGGGGAGAGTGTGGCGGTAATCTCCTGGATGACTTTATCCTCAGCCTAGATATGAACTGGATAGCCTCAACTTGTAGCCTAGGGTCCTAGGCTGAGTAAAAGTAGGCTGTCTATCCCTACTTTGATTTTTCTTCAATTGGTACACCCAATTTGGCCATAAAAATAGCATCAACTATAGCATGCTTCTGGCCCCTACTTACTGGACGTGCCACCCTCATTAGGGCTGCTTTAGTTCAGGCAAAAATGTATACCTCCTATGAGCTACTACTTTTAATAGAGTCATCCCGTTGCCTAGAAGGAGTAGCCTTCTCCTTCAAAGCCTTGGGTGATATGTGTACCTGAAAAATCACGTGTTAGCATCCAAAACATAGTGAGGGACTGCAAAAGTTAAAGAACAACTTAAAATTCAAAAACTTCAAAATTTTCCTCAATTTTAGTATCCCTATAACTTATACTTAATCCCAAGAGGCCCAATATGCACACATTCAACTAGAATCAACTTTGCAATACAAACTAGCATTCAAAACTTTTGGTATTCCTCTACCTTTTCAAATTCAACTTCCATTTTAGGGCATGATCTTAAGGTTTAATTAGAGAATAATGCCCTACATTAAGGTTTTAGGCAAATTCAAGGATCCTATATACAAGCATAATAGTTTCTACGTGTTTTTGCATGCAAATAAATATACCAACTTACTTATTTCATGTTTAGCATAAGATACTACTATTAGGAGCCAGGAATATTACCTTTTACTCGAAGAATCAAAAGTGAACTATGAAAAAGTATAGTAAAGCTGAAGCTTGAACGTGTATTTAGTTCTTTTGGACAAGTTGTTACCAAAAAAAGTACCATTTTAGCCTTAAATCAAGTGTAGAGAAGTGGGGTAGTTTGAATTTTAATTAGGAAAAGGGAATTTTGTAGTTTTATAAGTTAAAAATAGATTATGAGGGATGGGGAGTTGGTTTAGGGTTATTATAAGTCAAGACGGGCCAAAAATTTTAATTAAAAAATAGACCCAAAACCTAGCCACTTACGATAGCCAACTACGGGTCGTAGGTGGTACCTACTATCCATAGGTGGCCCCTACTTTTTTGCCAAATTCCCTGCTCTCTATACTTTGTATTCTTGAACTTAATTTGCTATTAAGGAGGTCATAAGTGTTTGTAGGTTAAAGTCTAAATATTTCCCACAAAAAATTTTCAAAATTTTATCTTTTTAGTTAATACACAACTTACCTGGCCCATGTGGGACTTAAGACATTCATGAGTTGGTCACAAAGTCCCCTTACCTAGAAGATTTTGAGCAATTTTTCCACATTCTAGGCCATTCCTTATTCTATTTTAGCTACAAAAAATAAAAAAAATGTGAGCACTAAAATAGTAGTTTGCGTCCCACCCAATACTTGATTTAACATTGCAGAATGGTGTGGCTATGTTGGCTACTTAGACTTTACCTACAAGACTATGGGTTGAGAAACACCCTGGGTTTTGTTCCTTGGAAATTTCCTGACCTTTGAGCTCACTGTCCTAGTAACGGCTCACCATATAAATTGTATGGTGTGGGTACGGGTTAGGTGACCCTGGTCATGAGGTTCCTAGTGGGTGGTGGTTGGGATTTTATTATGGTAGCATCTTGGTGGTATGAGTCTATAGTGGTGGTAGTGGGTCATTAGGATGATCCCTTAATCAAATCAGTAACTTATTTACTTGACTTGCTCAGAGCACGAGTGGATCATAAGATCAGTGAAGATTGGTTACAGCTAGTAAAGTTGAGTGGTATGTTGTCCAATGTCCAACCCCTTTAGGTTCTGTATGGGATATGACTAGACCATATGAGTCGTATGGTTTGGTAATGAGTGGGGCCATGAGGTTGTATGATGGATAGTGTATGAGTGTCCAACTCACTATTTTGGTGATGACTCGAGGGTACGAGTTGTATATTGTGGTCACGAGTCACGAGGGTTGACTTGTAACCACCTGTGACATTTTTACAGTTTAAAGTTGGGACATTCTGGACATTTTCTCTTTTAACTCCCTTTAAGGCCACGAATTAAAACACCTTTTGGGACTTCATTAACCTATTATTCCTAATCAATCACTCTTAAAACTCTCTCAAACTCTCTTTCAGCAAAATTCTAGGGTTTTATCAAGATAATCAAGTAAGGCTTTCAAGGGGGCTTTCTCCCCGTACTTCTTAGTGTCTAAGGCATGTGACTCTTTGATCATTGTTATTTTACTAAAGATATGTATTTTAATGTATTGTTTTCATGGTTTTGTTATGTTTTTTAAAATAAAGTTTGGGGTTTTTGGTTTTTCATGGATGAATATTGTTTCTCATGGTTTAATTATGGTTTTCTTTGTTTTTAATTATGGTTTTGCATATGTGGGTGCATGGGAATGTTGATTTAATTAAGGGGTCATGATTGAGCCCTAAATTGGATGATTTTGGTTTTGTTAATGACATGCCCTCAACCTGCTTGTGAAATTGTCAATGAGAATGATTTTCTCACATAGTTTGACTCCTCTTGGAATCCTTGCACCACATAAATGGTTAAAGAAACATTAAATAGTTTTGGTTGGTTTCACATGACTTTAGAAAGGCCTTGGTTTCTATAGTTTGATTATAAATAGTTTTGTTTGATTGGAAATGATGGAGTCTAATTTGATTTAATGGTTTATATGACATAAGGTTATAGACTTGCAAACTCTAATTTTGGTATGACAATACCAACAGTTAATGACTAACTAAAAGACTCCTTGGTAAATGGTTTGGTTATGTGTAAAAGGTTTAATTGGGCTTAAAAGGGGCTGAGTATCAAAGCCATAGAAGGTGGAGGTCCCGGGGGAATCGGCATTAGAAACTCACATTTGTTGATATGAGGGTGGCCTTGGTGTCCATGTGCATGATGTTACCCTTTATATTTTTAGGGATGTACTAGTCATCCCAGGTTTTTCTCCAATCTTGCGGCTAACATGCACTGGGGCCCTTTCAGCAGAGGGAGCTGAACCCATACAGCCCCTGGGTGGTTTTAGGATGGTAGAGCTACACAACCTAGGTTAAGGTTTTAAATGCATGCTAAACCTTGCTCCCTATCTTGGCATGATATATATGTATATATGTTATTGTATATGGTTATTTGATTTGAATTTAAATTGATGGAATTATTTTATTTTTATCCCTGAGTTACATGCTAGTGTTTACCCTGCTAACCGTCTTTGAGTGCTATATCCCCACGCGATGTAGGAAAAGGTCATACCACCATTCCTCCTGCTCAGTGACTTGGATTTAGGGACATGAGTTAGATTTAAGTGGTGAGCTTCCATACTCTGGAAGACTCCATTTCATACTATGAACTTCTTTTCATTTTTTGTTATATCATTGGATTTGGTTTTAGCTTTGGTCGGAGGCATGTCCCGACCAGATGTTTCTTGATTCTGTTAGAGGCTTTGTCTAAAAACTATGGGCATGGGCGGTTTCGGTATTAGCTTCAACCGTGGTATTGATATTGGTATTGGTATTGGCACTGGGATTGGAAATGGTTGGTTTTTTGGA
>NC_061120.1:112308020-112315992 GCF_002878395.1 Capsicum annuum | reverse complement strand
TATCTTTTTCTTTTGTGTAGCATCCAAAATCTGATTTCCTGCAAAACATACCCAAAACACATCATATCTTATAAAATAACCTAAGAAACTTGCATATTTTCATTGTTTTAAGCATCGAAAGTGCTATAAATCCGTAACATGTCAATAACCACCACTTCTAGAATAATCAAATAATTAACCTCTCAAGGAATAACCACTTCCCTAACCAAGGAAATCACTGGCACTAGACTAACTCCGTCAGTAATCTAAAGATCTGTCAGAACTGGTCAACTAGGCTAACTTTGAGACTGATAGGATGGACACGAAGGATATCTACCATAAAAATGGCTATGTCTGAATCAGGAACTATTACGACTCCTAGTGAAACTTCCATGATGTATAGGCTTCTTATCGCTGCCCCCACGAGCCTCACATTATATCTCATCCATAACTTGAGCATGATTAGAAACATTAGAAAAAGAGCTACCCACAATAACTAAACTCTGAGTAGATATACGAAGGGGAAGTCTTAATTCTCTAACAAAGCAATAAATTCTCTCATACTTAATACCCATAATAGAAGTAGCATGCCTAGACAACTCATGAAAATAAGACTCATACTCCACAATTGTCATGGAGACCTTCTCCAATCTAGAGACTTGATCCGTCAAATGATCCCAAAGGCTGTGAGGCATATACTTCTCAAAGAACATCTTGAAAAACCGAGTCCATGTTAAAGGAGAAGATCCAGCTGGTCTATAAACTATATAACCTCTCCACCACTGTCGAGTAGCCAAGTCCAACTAAAATATAGTGTGATCCATACCATAAGTCTCATAGTAGGCTGGGCAACCACTGGATGAGCAACTATCACCTAAGCAACCACTGGCATAAGAAGGACATTAACTCTGGGAGCCACAGCTACAAGCTGCACCATTACCTCGGTACCATTCCGATCTATAGAGTGCTACCATCAAATAGTGCACCACCAATTAATATAAATAGCTAAACTAAAGAATCTCTAAACACTGAAGAAGAAATAAACCCTATTAGAGCCTGGGCTAGTCCCTGGCCCACCACTGGCTATGGTGGAAAAATCTCTGGCTAAGGAGTGGGAATAGGTTTTGCCAAAGGTACCCTCTCCTAGACCCTATCTAGGGACATATATCTAGTCTATCCATGACCTTTGGATTGTCCATGAATAGGGGAGGATCCCTGTGCTCAGTCTCATGACCCTCGTCTCGTTTAGTGGTAGCACGTGTCCTAGCCATTTGCGAAAGAGTAAAATCAAAGGAATGTTCTATAAACCAAATTAGACTCTTAGTATGAAATAAGTGAATAAAGTGAAAAACTCCTAAAAATGTCCTATAGCCTCCCGAAGATAGGAAACAAAGGTCATCATTCTGATCCGTATGACTCTACTAGATATTTGCTCTTATACTATCAATACCAATGCAACCTAGGCTCTGATACTAATTTTTCATGACCTGATTTATGAGTCATGATGGGACTTACTCTATCTCGCCAGTAGGTAATCCAAATCATAACTCAGAGCTAAACATAAAGGGTTAACTTGGTGAAAAGGCCCTAAAAAGGCCTAATAGGTAATCCAACCCAATAAACAAGAAAGATAATAGATGTAGTTTAAATGTAGTCACTACATAAATACCATTCCACGACCTGGTAGAGTCAGTACAAGACACCTGTACAGTCCCTCATTATAAATGTGGTGCACAAGACATCGATAAGTGGGGCAGACAAGAACCGTATAAACATGGGTTATAGAATTGGCATATATACTATATGAAGGAGTTACTATTAATAAAAAATGATAGGGGATATGGTACAAACCAATTCTATCCCATTTAACACTTATCTAAAACTATAAATAGAAATATGATTAAATAGTACTCGACATTTAATAGCCCCAAGTAAGAGAGAAGCTCACCCGTTGCTTTGCTAAATACGAATATGTGCCTAGCATAAAAGTATTCAAATCGATATACTCGATCTTGTATTTACAGAAATGCAGTGACCCCAAATGTAGGGACGTTAGCACATATAAAATATGTACTAATATGTAAAGAAGACGAAACAACAAGTAGATGTATAAGGATGCTCAATGAATCAAACAACAAAATGAGCAATTAAGAATGATTGAATACTAGAAACTATTATATGAAACTATTACTTATGCATTTACCTTATTAACTTATCACATAATGTCTTACCACTTACGAGTAAGTCATTTTTATTAAGGGCCTAGTAATTTTCCTAAGTGATGTCCTGTGCCTACTTTTAATACAAATAATCATATGATGGCCTACTAAGGGCATTCTATGTTAAGTGTACGACATATGTTACCCAGATACTCCTAACTGTGATTTTATATATATGACTATAATCACGATCTGATATAGGGTATGCTCCTCCTTAGGGGCTCACTATAAGGGTCTACCTGGAGGCCATATGTGCCATATATTGGCTCGAGTTAAGGGCATCCTAGCTGACTCCAAATACAAATAATTCCATAAGGGAGGGTATACCATAATGTTTGGGCTTGATATAATGGTCTAGTCCTGATCCTGTGCACAGAATCACATCGAGCGATATGCCAAGCCAAATCTACGTACCCTTCTGTTGTTAAATTTATCAAGTAGTGCCATATAGGCCTCTTCAAGTGTATCATGGTAAATACTATCTAGCCATTATATTAATGCTTTTTATATTCCACTAACTTCTTTACTAGTATCGAGCTATTCAAACACTAGTTCTTCTTTTATTCTATAACTATATTGCTATGTGATCCAATATACAAATGCGACTATACTATGTCTATTTATTCTAAACAAATTGCATGTGATAGACATAATATATGAATTCTAAGAATTTCCAAAACACACGAATACAATCATGTGTTATTCTATAGATACTTGAATTGAAAAGAGTAAAAAGAAATACCGTAACTCAAATAAATAGAAGCATGAAAGATGGAGAAAATTAATTTAAAATTGGAAGGGAATATGAATATTGTGGTGATATAAGGCATATAGTCACGTATTAGACGTAAAGAAGGTGAAAAATTTGTTCCTGTGTATCAAGTAAACTATATTGACTTTGCTAGGAGAAATAAATGACTATGAGTTGTTCCTTCACGCTAAAGGGAGGTTTATATTTACATACCTTTGATGCCTTCCCATTTAATAGTAGGACCATAAGTATCAAACAATTTAACCCGAGGGTGTGTAACCTTTGTTTTGCCAACCACTAGTTTTTACAATCTGATAGATAACCAATTTACTATCTCAATATTTTAAAATCAGTGTTGAGAAACCATTGATGTTTCCATCCCAAGTCTGTTTAGTGGTGTTTTAGTGGGGTTTGCCTACTGGATCAGTGGTGGTTTTATCGGTGGTTGGCTCACCAGTGGCATAAGAAGTAGTAGAGAAAGAGAACAACTAAAGAGAAAGTGAAAGGGCAACTAACCAAAGTGGAAGAGAGATGGAGAGAGGAGAAAGAAAGGTAACACCGGTGGGGGGTTTTGCTGCCTGGTGATTATTGTTACCGGCTGGAGTTATGGCACAGTGAAGTTGAGGAAGGCGGTTGGTTTGGATAACAATTATTAGGATTTTCTCCCCTTTTTTCTTCACTGAGTATTTTTGTAGAGAAAACAAATAATAAATTGGACCCACTTGCACAAAAAAATATACATATATATAATAAAACTTCTCACTTATCCTTTAACCCGCCAACCACAACCATAAACATTATATATGCTATATTTACATACATACAGATATATATACACATAATATAATTTTCTTTAAAATATATGTACCATGTAAATCTCTATAGTCCAAGAGCTATACTCATCTAAAATATTAAAATAAATTTTACAAATTTGTAGAGGTGTTACATTTATGCCCAACTTACTGAACTACATCATTATTTGATTTTCCAAGGCTGACAATTGAGTGGCCCAATCAATGATGCTATCCACCTCAATCATACCTATAGGCTTTTTTGGCGCACTTCTGGAAATATCACCATGACAATAATGATTACCTTGTGCAATTTGATTCAGGAGAGTATAAAGCTCCTCATCAGTTTTCTCTAAAACTTGACCACCTGCAGCTGAATCTAACAAAATTTTTGTGTTATGTTCAAGAGCTTTAATAAAAGTATAAGATAATACCACATTAGTTTGTTGGTGATGTAGGTAGTCCTTAATAAGATATTTTAACCTCTCCCAAGAATAATATAAGTTCTTATTCGACTTCTACTTAAAACTCTAAATCTCACTACATAACCTTATAGTTTTACCAGATAGGAAGAATTACATATGGAACTTTCTCGCCAAATCATCCCATGTAGTGA
This sequence comes from Capsicum annuum, assembly GCF_002878395.1. Lineage (NCBI taxonomy): Eukaryota > Viridiplantae > Streptophyta > Magnoliopsida > Solanales > Solanaceae > Capsicum > Capsicum annuum. The sequence continues at coordinate 112,311,636 of NC_061120.1, read as the reverse complement.
TGGGGTTCGAAGGTTCTTCATTCAACTATTTCTTTTATTCTCCAAAAGTGAGAAGGGGAAGAGAGTAAGCCTCACATAGTCAGTAGAGAATCCAGTGAGGATCAATATATCACCGATATCCAAGAAATTTTACAGATGCACCTGTGGATCCTCATGTGTCAGACCTGTGAATTGCCCACTACTGTGAAATAATTGCACCATATTTTATTTAAGCTTGAATCTACCTCTAGGTTTTGGTCTGTGAATAGTGAAGGTAACATTAGTTGTGAGTGGGATTGCCACTTCATAAATTATCCTACGAGCTAGTTGATCTTTAACCATTGGTGCATGAATAGATTCTTCCTGATATATTTGAGGTATCTGATAGAGAAGTACTATTTCTATCTTCAACTAACCTCTTAGGTTTAGGATACGAGTTTACTATATGCTTTTCCCTTGTAAGCTTACTTAAGTTACAAACCCGTACCTGCAAATTCAGAAGCTAAGATCAAGCTGTTTGTATTTATTAATCCAAATAGAAAAAATAAAAGTAATACAATGTTTAATTTTTAAGTCCATGGTGACAGCGCCAAGAACTTATCCTAGTGCATAGCAAGTGTATGTGGTCACCCAAGTAGTAAAGTGGCCTTTTAAATCCAAGTATAAATCCCACAGGGGACTTAGTTCAACAATAATTCGATTCTATATTTACTATAGAAATTAAACAAGTGCAAGTGTAACTAATAAAATTTGAGAACTAAGAACTCAAAAGTAGTTGTAAATAATTTGATTGAGCAAAGAGTTGGAGTCGATATTGTGGAAGAATATAGGGTTAAGCACTATGAATAGTCCTACTTAGCCATACAATCTTTTTAGTTTAGTTAATTATCTTGGTTTTTTATTCACGAGGTTGATAATATGATTATGGTTTTCCGAGCCTCTAATCATCTATCTAACTTAGTCCCACAACTACATTATTGAGCGGGATTGTGAGAACTATGTTAAACGCATTTATATTTCACCCCATATATGAGACAAATAGGTAAAATTAGGTATATTACTATACTAAATACAAATCTTAACTTTGATCCCTCACCGTATAAGATCCCACTCCATACATCCCATGATCTAATCTATTGTTCCTTCTTGCAAGCTTACAATAGAAATATAGATTTATCCTAAGGGTTGCAAATACATAGAATAGTAAGAATAAGAATGTATGAAAAATAAATAATGAAAATCAACTTAAACAAACTAAATTAAAATCATAAGTAACCATGTCCTTGGCCCCAACCCTAGATAAGGATGTTTAGCCACTCATGGATTTATAACGAACACAAAATTGAAATTCATGTATAAAAAATAAAAATTAAACTAAATTAAATATAATAACCCTAATTAATCCTAATAAAGTTTATTTCCATCCCCAAAAAGTTGTCCTAGTTCGTTACAACAAGTCCCAAGTGTCCTATTTATAATATGAGAAAAGCTGGCCATTTTGGTGCCTTGAACATGTCATGCTTGTGCCGCTCCACATTTAGGGGAGTGGAATGCCCTTTACAAGGATTCACACTATTTTGGACACATTTATTTTGTTTCTAAGGGATTTTCACTCCCTTATATCATAGGTCCAAGGGCATGGTATGCCCATGGCCTTAGAAATTCCAGATTTTGACTTCTTGAACTCCTTCCTTTTGCCTTTGCTTTCCTTGCTTCTTGGGTGTCTTTCCACTTCACTTTAGGTTTTTTAGCTTCCAAAAATGATATTAACATAATACATTGTCTCTTATAACATCAAACAATATGAATTAGTTCACACAAATTAATAAAATTCACCGAGATACACTAGAACAACACATAGCTCAAGTTAGTAATACTAGTTTTATCATCAAAACTCTAAGTGTCCAAATTGATTTCAATTTTTTTAAACACCTTAAAAATTATAAACTAGGATTTTCATTCACTAAATAAGAGAAAAATAAACAAGCATCAGAGAAGTTGTCAAACCATGACAATGCACTCTTCACCTAGAATCCAACAAGATTTCCAAAGTTTGATATCTTCTTGAATGAGGCGGTAGATGGAACTCATGGTTTTATACAAGGAGGTTCCAATTTCAAAGACCCATACCATGTTATATACCAAGAAATGTGAGAAAGATGAGGAAAGTGTAGGCTTTTCATACTATATAATAACCTAAATTGGGAATGACGCTGCATCTTAAATAAATGTTGATGAAGAGTACAAAGATATTTCCTGATATTACCACATGTCTATGAATGACAATGATCCTCAAGAGGAGGAAGGTATTGGAGATGCTTTAGAAAAACTTGAAGGAGTGAAGGGCACAATATATCCCTTAAAGAAAGTCAATCTTGGCATTGATGAAGACCCAAGACCAACTTACTATAATACCCCAGGAAATTTTTCGTTGAAATTTTGTGCGTAAACATGTTGGGTTCTACCTTCTAGAATGAATTATAAATTTTCCATGTGGAATGTCTTAGATTATGACCCACCATTTCATAGAGTATCAAATAAGCTTTCCAACAATATATGGATCATCCAAAACGGACACCCAAGCGACGAGTTATGAACATTCTGATCAAACCATGAATAGTAGTAAACAGTAAAACGTCCAGGAAAAAGTACTGACGCCTAGCGTATTTTTGATCCAACTTTAAATGATCATACCTCCTTGTACATAATGATTTGGGTGATCTACTATATATCAACAGAAAGCTCTGCAAGTTCTCTTTCCAATGAAATTAGTTTCATCCAATTTGCCTATTGGAGCAAAAAGTTATGGTCGATCTACTTCAGCCTATCAAAAGTAAATTTTTGGGTCAACTTCAAATGATCATAACTCCTTGTACACAATGATCTGTGTGAGATACTATATATCAACGGAAAGATATGAAAGTCCTCTTTCTAATGATTTTGGTTTCATCCAATTTGGATATAGGAGCAAAACGTTATGGTTGATCTACTTCAAACTATCAAAATAGTCCACTAAAGGACAGATTCGAGAATTATTTGATTTTTAGGAGTGTTTTGGTCATTCCCACTCACCCAAAATTTGTCCAAATCCTATATTAAAGCCTATTAAAAGCATTATATGTTATATTTCATCAAATTTCCTCAAAAAGAAAACCCTAAGCTCCTACATCCAACTTCAAAAACCTCCAAAGTTCACCATTACTTCTACAAATTTATTCAAGATTCTAAGTTCCTAGTTCAAGAACTTCAAGAACCTCCAAAGTTCACCATTAATTCTGCAAATTTGTTCAAGATTCCAAGTTCCTAGTTCAATAACTCCAAGAACCATCATTCAAAGGCACGATTAACATCTCAAAAATGAGTATCGATCTAAAGTTCATCATTCAAGGTATGTGGGGTTTTTTCAAAAAGAACTCTCTTTTGTTCTTATGCCCAAAATGTAATTTTCTTTACGAAGGCCTAATTTTTATTTGATTTTTATGAAATTGAAGCATGAACCCATATCTTATGATGATTATTATGAAATCTTGATGTTTATGATTTTGAAAGATGAATTTACATGTGTGGAGATATAAAGCATGAACATCAAGATTTCATAATAATCATCATAAGATATGGGTTCATGCTTCAATTTCAT
>NC_061120.1:112303779-112307920 GCF_002878395.1 Capsicum annuum | reverse complement strand
TATGATTTTGAAAGATGAATTTACATGTGTGGAGATATAAAGCATGAATCTTGAACGATATTTAACATGATTTTGATATTTGGATCATGAATCCCTATTGGAAATTGTGTTTTTTTGAGAAAGTGTGTGTTATAAGCTCGTTGATGTTGAATATTTGAGTTATTTTGGATGATTTGACCTTTTGGTCTTAATGGAGTTGTTTTGAACTCGAGTGTGAAAGAAATCCACAACGTGGTTGATTTTGATAGATGGGAAGCATGATAGCTTCCGATGTATATTTGTATATTACTGAAATTATTTTATTGTGGATTGTCTTTAAAATGATTTGAGCTAAGTTCGGGAGAAACCTTTAGTACTAAGTGGAAGGTATAAAGCAACCTTACTTCCCTAGAACTACGTGCCCCTATAGAAGTGAGCCTGAGGCTGATTTATACAGTGATCACTAGTTTATGTGGATTTGATATCGATAGTCCTACTCTGATGGTAAGGATAGGATGGCTTTCCCCAACGTGGGTTATACGTTGGAATCCATGTAGCTCATATGGTTTATGTCGGTTATAGGATCTCCGAGTGTGTATGTGTTTTCTTGTGTCTATGGTGAATGGTGAAATAATTTAAAAGTGGAATTGTGAAAGTTATTCTTCGAAAGATTTAGATGATATTTACATTATGAAAATTGATATTCTTGATGAACTGAAAGTGATTGACAAATTATATGATGACTCACATGTGTTATTGTACTTATTTCATCCTCATGATTATGATGATTTTCTTCGGGCTATGTGAGTCTTTCATACATCCTGGATATTTCTTATAAATATTTATAATGATGATGTTTATACAACTGCATACACCCCCATATACTCGGTTTCTTTTCATGGTACTGACCCACATCTTTGGATGTGGGTTGCATTTTCTCATAATGTAGGTTTAGGTGCTCAGTTCCAGGTTCGACAGTGATTCTTCGGGCACGCTGTTCTACATCCTCTATTGTGGTTAGTCCTCATGTTCTAAGGATGTGATGTCTGATGTTGGTTTCACAAAATTATTTACATTTGATAACTGAGTATGAGTCAGTTGGGGGATGTCTCAATGGTTTGCTGGTTTTATTGATTTTCTTAGAGGCTTATCAGACTAGTATAGATGTTGGGATTTGACTAATAAGTCATATTTTACTATCTTTCTAAAATTCTTTTATTCTTGGATGATGACTACTCTGTTGATATTTAAGGTTTGTTTATGGAAACCCCGTTGATTTGTGTTAAACTAAATAAAAATGGCTCAAAGGGTTAGCTTGGGGATACTTATAGCCTCAAGCACCAAGTGACGCTCCAGGACCCATTTTCTGGGGCGTTACAAACTTGGTATCAGAGCCGGAGGTTTTAAGATGTCCTAGGGAGTCTGACAAGCTGCTTTAGTCTTGATCATTGGTGTGTAGCGTGCCACATCTATGAGCAAGAGACTGTAAGACGTTTAGGAAAAAGTGTAATTTTTTCTTTCAGAAGTCTATCATGCTTAAAGTGTCTCTCTCTGTTATTGATTCATGCTCTCCTCTTTCAAAAATATGCCTCCACAAGTCTTGTTGTCTGATCTGATTGAGTTAGACATGGTAGATTTTGATGTGATTGTAGGTATGGACTGGCTGTATCCTTCGTATACCTCTATTAATTGTCAGACCCAAGTGGTCAAGTTTCAGTTTCTGGGTGCATCCGTGTTTAAGTGGTCTGGGAATTTTTTGTCACCCAAAAGTCATTTTATCTCTTACCTCAAAGCTAGAAAGCTTATTTCCAAGGGGTGTATTTACCATTTGGTTAGAGTCAAAGATACTAAGTCTGAGACTCCAACTCTCCAGTCTGTTAACGTCGTTAATGAGTTTTCTGATGTCTTTTCGGATGATCTCCCAGGGATACCTCTTGATAGAGAGATAGAGTTTGGGATTGATGTTCTTCTCGATACTCAGCCCATTTCTATTCCTCCTTACCGTATGGCCTCTACAAAACTTAAGGAGTTGAAAGAGAAACTCAAAGATCTACTAGATAAGGGTTTCATAAGGCCTAATATTTCTCCTTGGGGTGCTCCTATGTTGTTTATGAGAAAGAAAGATGGCTCTTTGCATATGTGCATTGATTACTGCTAACTAAATAAAGTCACCATAAAAAATAAGTACCCCTTTCGAGAATAGACGATTTGTTTGACCAATTGCAAGGTGCAAGTTATTTCTCAAAGATAGACCTTCGTTCCGGCTATCATCAACTCAAAGTTAGGGAGTGTGACATCCCAAAAACTGCTTTCCGAACTCGTTATGGCCATTTTGAGTTTCTTGTTATGTCTTTCGGGTTAACTAATGCCCCAACAGCTTTCATGAAGCTCATGAATCTAGTGTTCAGACCATATATGGATATGTTTATCATAGTGTTCATCGATGATATACTGGTGTACTATCGTAGTGAAGATGAACATTCTGATTATCTCCAAACTGTCTTGCAAACCCTTATAGATCACAAGTTGTTTTCTAAGTTCAGTAAGTGTGAGTTTTGGCTAAGGTCAGTTGCTTTTATGGGTCATATCATTTCTTTCAAGGGTATTAAAGTTGATCCCCAAAAGACCAAAGCTGTTAGAAATTGGCCTAGACCTATTTCTCCGACTGATATCTGAAGTTTCTTGGGTTTAGCTGGCTATTATCGCTGTTTTGTTGAGGGTTTCTCCTCTATAGCGTCTCCTATGACTCAGTTGACCCAACAAAAAGTGAAGTTCTTGTGGTCTGAATCTTGTGAGAAGAGTTTTCAGGAGTTGAAGACTCGACTCACTTCATCCCCTGTTTTGACTTTGCTTGATGGTGTTGATGGTTTTATGGTGTACTGTGATGCTTTGAGAGTTGGGTTGGATTGTGTATTGATGCAGAAGGGTAAGGTGATAGCTTATGCTTCTAGACAGTTGAAACCCCATGAGAAAAATTTACCCCACCCATGACCTTGAGTTGGCTGCTGTTGTGTTTGCTTTGATAATCTGGAGACACTATTTGTATGGTGTCCATGTTGATGTTTTCACTGATCATAAGAGTCTGCAGTATGTGTTTACCCAGAGAGAATTGAATCTTAGGCAGAGACAATGGTTAGAATTGTTAAAGGACTATAATATGAGTGTGTTGTACCATCCGGGCAAGGCCAATGTTATGGTGGATGCCCTAAGTAGAGTGTCTATGGGTAGTATTTCGCATGTGGTAGAAGGTAAGAAAGAGTTGGCCCGTGATGTACATCGTTTGGCTAGATTTGAGGTTAGGTTGTTTGACTCTGCTGAGGGTAGTATAGGGGTTCAGAGTAGTTCTGAATCCTCCTTGGTTTTGGAAGTGAAGGAAAAGCAATACTTAGATGCTAGTTTGGTCAGACTGAAGGAGTCAGTCAAGGACCAAAAAGTAAAGGTTTTCTCCCAAGGGGGAGATGGTGTGTTAAGATTGCAGGGTAGATTATGTGTCCCGAATGTTGATGATCTGAGATAGAGGATTATGGCTGAAGCGCACGGGGCGTGATATTCTATTTATGCTAGTGCCACCAAGATGTACCGAGACTTGCGAAAAATCTATTGGTGGAGTGGTATGAAAAAAGATATAGCAGCATTTGTAGCTAAGTGTGCAACATGTCAACAGGTTAAGGTTGAACACTAAAGACCTGGTGGTATGATGCAAGAGTTTCGTATTCCCCCCTGGAAGTGGGAAGAGATAAATATGGACTTTGTGATTGGTTTACCTCCTTCCCGATGCCATCATGATTCCCTTTGGGTTGTGGTTGATAGGTTGACTAAGTCTCTTCATTTCTTGCCTTTTCATACTTCATATACTGCTGAGGATTACACTAGATTGTATATCCGAGGATTACACTCAGTTTACTTCACAATTTTGGAAAGCTTTTCAGAAGGGTCTTGGTACCTAAGTGCTTTTGAGTTCTGCTTTTCATCCGCAGACCGATGGTCAGGCTGAGCGGACCATCCAGACCTTAGAGGATATGTTGAGAGCTTGTACACTTGACTTTAAGGGAAATTGGGATGATCACTTACCATTGATAGAGTTTGCTTACAATAACAGTTTCCACTCTAGTATTGGCATGGCTCCGTTTGAAGCCTTATATGGAAGGAAGTGTAGATCACC
>NC_061120.1:112301948-112303679 GCF_002878395.1 Capsicum annuum | reverse complement strand
CTCTAAGGTCTGGATGGTCCGCTCAGCCTGACCTTAGAGGATATGTTGAGAGCTTGTACACTTGACTTTAAGGGAAATTGGGATGATCACTTACCATTGATAGAGTTTGCTTACAATAACAGTTTCCACTCTAGTATTGGCATGGCTCCGTTTGAAGCCTTATATGGAAGGAAGTGTAGATCACCCATAGGTTGGTTCGAGGTGGGTGAAGTGGCTGTGAGTGGTCCTGATTCGGTATTTGAGGCTATGAAAAAAGTTAAGTTGATTAGGGAAAGGTTGAAAACTGCACAGAGTTGGCAGAAGTCATATGCGGATGTTAGAAGGAGACACCTTCAGTTTGCAGTTAGTGACCTAGTGTATCTGAAAATTTCACCCATGAAGGGGGTGAAGAGATTTGAAAAGAAGGGGAAGCTTAGTCCCCGTTATGTTGGTCCTTACAAAATTCTTAGCCGTGTTGGTAAGGTAGCTTATGAGGTCGAGTTACCTTCTGAGTTGTCCTCTGTTCATCCAATATTCTATGTCTCCATGCTTAGAAAGCATATTAGTGATGCAGTGGTAGTGGATTCCTCTGTGAGTGCTGACATTCAAGAAAATCTTTCTTTTGATGAGATTCTTGATTTCAGTGTTCGAAGACTAAGGAACAAAGAATTTCTCTTGGTCAAGGTGTTGTGGCGAAACCAATCTGTTGAGGGTGCAACTTGGGAAGCTGAGGTGGATGTGCGATCCAAGTACCCGCACCTATTTTCTGCAAACTCCAATCAAGACAAAGGTACCGTTCTTTCCTAAATCATGCACTTTTGATAAAAGTTGCAGCAGTTCAGCTGTCATTTATTATGTCTTCATCTGTAGTTTCTTGAATTTATGCATCCTATGTTGCATTCGAAGTGAGAAACGATGTGGTGATGAGTCTAATGAATGGTTTCAGCTGTATGCTCTATTCCTATCTAATCTTGGCATATCTAGCATCATTCGAGGATGAATGTTTCCAAGGGGGGATGATGTAATACCCCGGGAAATTTTTCATTGAAATTTTGTGTGTAAACGTGTTGGGTTCTATCTTCTAGAATGAATTATAAATTTTCTGTGAAGAATGTATTAGATTATGACCTACTATTGCGTACAGTATCAAATAATATTTCCAACAATATGTGGATCATCCAAAATGGACACCCGAGCAACGAGTTATGAACATTCCGATCGAACCGTGAATAGTAGTGAACAGTAAAACATGCAGAAAAAAGTACTGAGGCCTAGCGTATTTTTTCTCCAATTTTAAACGATCACAAATCCTTGTACATAATGATCTGGGTGATCTACTATATATCAATGGAAAGATCTACGAGTCCTCTTTCCAATGAAATTGGTTTCATCTAATTTGTCTATCGGAGCAAAACATTATGGTCGATCTACTTCAGCCTATCAAAAGTAAATTTTTGGGTCAACTTTAAACGATCATAACTCCTCGTACACAATGATCAGGGTGAGATACTATATATCAATGAAAAGATGAGTCCTCTTTCTAATGAAATTGGTTTCATCTAATTTGGATATCGGAGTAAAACATTATGGTTGATCTACTTCAAACTATCAAAACAGTCCACCAAAGGACAGATTCAAGAATTATTTGATTTTTAGGGGTGTTTTGGTCATCCCCCCTCACCCAAAATCCGTCCAAACTCTATATTAAAGCCTATTAGAAACATTATATGTTATATTTCATCAAATTCCCTC